>NC_090927.1:845549169-845571669 GCF_040938575.1 Ambystoma mexicanum
TGTGGTGTGGCCGTAGGCTCTGGTTCTTGTGAGTTTTGTACTTTTAAGCATCTAGTCGGCTAGACCTTGCAGTTTTGAAAGGCAATTGAGAAATGGCTCACTTCCTGAACTTGGAGTACAAAAAAGCCTACAGCACCTGGTATTCCCAGGCGGTCTTCCATCCAGGTACTAACTAGGCCCGACACTGCTTAGCTACTGAGATCAGACGAGATCAGGCACATTCAGTGTGGTGTGGCCGTAGGCTCTGGGCCTAGTGAGTTTTGTACTATTAAGCATCTAGTCGGCTAGACCTTGCAGTTTTAAAAGGCAATTGAGAAAGGGCTCACTTCCTGAACTTGGAGCACAAAAAAGCCTACAGCACCTGGTATTCCCAGGCGGTCTCCCATCCAGGTACTAACTAGGCCTGACACTGCTTAACTTCCGAGATCAGTCGAGATCGGGTGCATTCAGTGTGGTGTGGCCGTAGGCTCTAGGAATGCTAAGAATATTACTCTTATGCATTTGCATTTAGTAAGCTAAGCCATGCAGCCACTTGCAACATGATACCACGCTCATCGCTCGATCAGGCTCGATCAGGCGAGATATATAAGACTGGTGGGCCCATTCAGGACTCCTATGTCTGGTAGGATAACTTTAATTCATCCATCCTGTGTCTGTTGCAGGGAGGTGGAGAGAACAATCAACACAATAATGGTTTTCTTTCATGCCTCTTGAAGGACTCAATATTCTCTGTACTGCATTACATGTGAAAGTCGATTTATTACCCATGAACACACTACCTGTATGCTAATTCTATGTAAAAAGGTAGCTCCAGCCCTCATGATGTTGTCCAACATTTCCGCTATAAAACGGGATACAATTATTTTGGAAACATACCAAATTTGAAAAATAATTGAGAAGTTGCGCAATTACTAATCATGGAGCACAAAAAAGCCTACAGCACCTGGTATTCCCAGGCAGTCTCCCATCCAGGTACTAACTAGGCCTGACCCTGCTTAGCTTCCGAGATTGGGCACATTCAGTGTGGTGTGGCCGTAGGCTCTGGGCCTAGTGAGTTTTGTACTTTTAAGCATCTAGTCGGCTAGACCTTGCAGTTTTAAAAGGCAATTGAGAAAGGGCTCACTTCCTGAACTTGGAGCACAAAAAAGCCTACAGCACCTGGTATTCCCAGGCGGTCTCCCATCCAGGTACTAACTAGGCCTGACACTGCTTAACTTCCGAGATCAGTCGAGATTGGGCGCATTCAGTGTGGTGTGGCCGTAGGCTCTGGGCCTAGTGAGTTTTGTACTTTTAAGCATCTAGTCGGCTAGACCTTGCAGTTTTGAAAGGCAATTGTGAAATGGCTCACTTCCTGAACTTGGAGCACAAAAAAGCCTACAGCACCTGGTATTCCCAGGTGGTCTCCCATCCAGGTACTAACTAGGCCCGACACTGCTTAGCTTCCGAGATCAGACGAGATCGGGCGCAATCAGTGTGGTGTGGCCGTAGGCTCTGGGCCTAGTGAGTTTTGTACTTTTAAGCATCTAGTCAGCTAGACCTTGCAGTTTTGAAAGGCAATTGAGAAATGGCTCACTTCCTGAACTTGGAGCACAAAAAAGCCTACAGCACCTGGTATTCCCAGGCGGTCTCCCATCCAGGTACTAACGAGGCCCGACACTGCTTAGCTTCCGAGATCAGACGAGATCGGGCGCAATCAGTGTGGTGTGGCCGTAGGCTCTGGGCCTAGTGAGTTTTGTACTTTTAAGCATCTAGTCAGCTAGACCTTGCAATTTTGAAAGGCAATTGAGAAATGGCTCACTTCCTGAACTTGGAGCACAAAAAAGCCTACAGCACCTGGTATTCCCAGGCGGTCTCCCATCCAGGTACTAACTAGGCCCGACCCTGCTTAGCTTCCGAGATCGGGCGCATTCAGTGTGGTGTGGCCGTAGGCTCTGGGCCTAGTGAGTTTTGTACTTTTAAGCATCTAGTCGGCTAGACCTTGCAGTTTTGAAAGGCAATTGTGAAATGGCTCACTTCCTGAACTTGGAGCACAAAAAAGCCTACAGCACCTGGTATTCCCAGGTGGTCTCCCATCCAGGTACTAACTAGGCCCGACACTGCTTAGCTTCCGAGATCAGACGAGATCGGGCGCATTCAGTGTGGTGTGGCCATAGGCTCTGGGCCTAGTGAGTTTTGTACTTTTAAGCATCTAGTCGGCTAGACCTTGCAGTTTTGAGAGGCAATTGAGAAATGGCTCACTTCCTGAACTTGGAGTACAAAAAAGCCTACAGCACCTGGTATTCCCAGGCGGTCTCCCATCCAGGTACTAACTAGGCCCGACACTGCTTAGCTTCTGAGATCAGACGAGATCAGGCGCATTCAGTGTGGTGTGGCCGTAGGCTCTGGGCCTAGTGAGTGTTGTACTTTTAAGCATCTAGTCGGCTAGACCTTGCAGTTTTAAAAGGCAATTGAGAAAGGGCTCACTTCCTGAACTTGGAGCACAAAAAAGCCTACAGCACCTGGTATTCCCAGGCGGTCTCCCATCCAGGTACTAACTAGGCCTGACACTGCTTAACTTCCGAGATCAGACGAGATCGGGTGCATTCAGTGTGGTGTGGCCGTAGGCTCTAGGAATGCTAAGAATATTACTCTTATGCATTTGCATTTAGTAAGCTAAGCCATGCAGCCACTTGCAACATGATACCACGCTCATCGCTCGATCAGGCTCGATCAGGCGAGATATATAAGACTGGTGGGCCCATTCAGGACTCCTATGTCTGGTAGGATAACTTTAATTCATCCATCCTGTGTCTGTTGCAGGGAGGTGGAGAGAACAATCAACACAATAATGGTTTTCTTTCATGCCTCTTGAAGGACTCAATATTCTCTGTACTGCATTACATGTGAAAGTCGATTTATTACCCATGAACACACTACCTGTATGCTAATTCTATGTAAAAAGGTAGCTCCAGCCCTCATGATGTTGTCCAACATTTCCGCTATAAAACGGGATACAATTATTTTGGAAACATACCAAATTTGAAAAATAATTGAGAAGTTGCGCAATTACTAATCATGGAGCACAAAAAAGCCTACAGCACCTGGTATTCCCAGGCAGTCTCCCATCCAGGTACTAACTAGGCCTGACCCTGCTTAGCTTCCGAGATCGGGCACATTCAGTGTGGTGTGGCCGTAGGCTCTGGGCCTAGTGAGTTTTGTACTTTTAAGCATCTAGTCGGCTAGACCTTGCAGTTTTGAAAGGCAATTGAGAAATGGCTCACTTCCTGAACTTGGAGCACAAAAAAGCCTACAGCACCTGGTATTCCCAGGTGGTCTCCCATCCAGGTACTAACTAGGCCCGACACTGCTTAGCTTCCGAGATCAGACGAGATCGGGCGCAATCAGTGTGGTGTGGCCGTAGGCTCTGGGCCTAGTGAGTTTTGTACTTTTAAGCATCTAGTCAGCTAGACCTTGCACTTTTGAAAGGCAATTGAGAAATGGCTCACTTCCTGAACTTGGAGTACAAAAAAGCCTACAGCACCTGGTATTCCCAGGCGGTCTTCCATCCAGGTACTAACTAGGCCCGACACTGCTTAGCTTCTGAGATCAGACGAGATCAGGCACATTCAGTGTGGTGTGGCCGTAGGCTCTGGGCCTAGTGAGTTTTGTACTTTTAAGCATCTAGTCGGCTAGACCTTGCAGTTTTAAAAGGCAATTGAGAAAGGGCTCACTTCCTGAACTTGGAGCACAAAAAAGCCTACAGCACCTGGTATTCCCAGGCGGTCTCCCATCCAGGTACTAACTAGGCCTGACACTGCTTAACTTCCAAGATCAGTCGAGATCGGGTGCATTCAGTGTGGTGTGGCCGTAGGCTCTAGGAATGCTAAGAATATTACTCTTATGCATTTGCATTTAGTAAGCTAAGCCATGCAGCCACTTGCAACATGATACCACGCTCATCGCTCGATCAGGCGAGATATATAAGACTGGTGGGCCCATTCAGGACTCCTATGTCTGGTAGGATAACTTTAATTCATCCATCCTGTGTCTGTTGCAGGGAGGTGGAGAGAACAATCAACACAATAATGGTTTTCTTTCATGCCTCTTGAACGACTCAATATTCTCTGTACTGCATTACATGTGAAAGTCGATTTATTACCCATGAACACACTACCTGTATGCTAATTCTATGTAAAAAGGTAGCTCCAGCCCTCATGATGTTGTCCAACATTTCCGCTATAAAACGGGATACAATTATTTTGGAAACATACCAAATTTGAAAAATAATTGAGAAGTTGCGCAATTACTAATCATGGAGCACAAAAAAGCCTACAGCACCTGGTATTCCCAGGCAGTCTCCCATCCAGGTACTAACTAGGCCTGACCCTGCTTAGCTTCCGAGATCGGGCGCATTCAGTGTGGTGTGGCCGAAGGCTCTGGGCCTAGTGAGTTTTGTACTTTTAAGCATCTAGTCGGCTAGACCTTGCAGTTTTGAAAGGCAATTGTGAAATGGCTCACTTCCTGAACTTGGAGCACAAAAAAGCCTACAGCACCTGGTATTCCCAGGCGGTCTCCCATCCAGGTACTAACGAGGCCCGACACTGCTTAGCTTCCGAGATCAGACGAGATCGGGCGCATTCAGTGTGGTGTGGCCGTAGGCTCTGGTTCTTGTGAGTTTTGTACTTTTAAGCATCTAGTCGGCTAGACCTTGCAGTTTTGAAAGGCAATTGAGAAATGGCTCACTTCCTGAACTTGGAGTACAAAAAAGCCTACAGCACCTGGTATTCCCAGGCGGTCTTCCATCCAGGTACTAACTAGGCCCGACACTGCTTAGCTTCTGAGATCAGACGAGATCAGGCACATTCAGTGTGGTGTGGCCGTAGGCTCTGGGCCTACTGAGTTTTGTACTTTTAAGCATCTAGTCGGCTAGACCTTGCAGTTTTAAAAGGCAATTGAGAAAGGGCTCACTTCCTGAACTTGGAGCACAAAAAAGCCTACAGCACCTGGTATTCCCAGGCGGTCTCCCATCCAGGTACTAACTAGGCCTGACACTGCTTAACTTCCGAGATCAGTCGAGATCGGGTGCATTCAGTGTGGTGTGGCCGTAGGCTCTAGGAATGCTAAGAATATTACTCTTATGCATTTGCATTTAGTAAGCTAAGCCATGCAGCCACTTGCAACATGATACCACGCTCATCGCTCGATCAGGCTCGATCAGGCGAGATATATAAGACTGGTGGGCCCATTCAGGACTCCTATGTCTGGTAGGATAACTTTAATTCATCCATCCTGTGTCTGTTGCAGGGAGGTGGAGAGAACAATCAACACAATAATGGTTTTCTTTCATGCCTCTTGAAGGACTCAATATTCTCTGTACTGCATTACATGTGAAAGTCGATTTATTACCCATGAACACACTACCTGTATGCTAATTCTATGTAAAAAGGTAGCTCCAGCCCTCATGATGTTGTCCAACATTTCCGCTATAAAACGGGATACAATTATTTTGGAAACATACCAAATTTGAAAAATAATTGAGAAGTTGCGCAATTACTAATCATGGAGCACAAAAAAAGCCTACAGCACCTGGTATTCCCAGGCAGTCTCCCATCCAGGTACTAACTAGGCCCGACCCTGCTTAGCTTCCGAGATCGGGGGCATTCAGTGTGGTGTGGCCGTAGGCTCTGGGCCTAGTGAGTTTGTACTTTTAAGCATCTAGTCGGCTAGACCTTGCAGTTTTGAAAGGCAATTGTGAAATGGCTCACTTCCTGAACTTGGAGCACAAAAAAGCCTACAGCACCTGGTATTCCCAGGTGGTCTCCTATCCAGGTACTAACTAGGCCCGACACTGCTTAGCTTCCGAGATCAGACGAGATCGGGCGCATTCAGTGTGGTGTGGCCGTAGGCTCTGGGCTTAGTGAGTTTTGTACTTTTAAGCATCTAGTCGGCTAGACCTTGCAGTTTTGAAAGGCAATTGAGAAATGGCTCACTTCCTGAACTTGGAGCACAAAAAAGCCTACAGCACCTGGTATTCCCAGGTGGTCTCCCATCCAGGTACTAACTAGGCCCGACACTGCTTAGCTTCCGAGATCAGACGAGATCGGGCGCAATCAGTGTGGTGTGGCCGTAGGCTCTGGGCCTAGTGAGTTTTGTACTTTTAAGCATCTAGTCAGCTAGACCTTGCAGTTTTGAAAGGCAATTGAGAAATGGCTCACTTCCTGAACTTGGAGCACAAAAAAGCCTACAGCACCTGGTATTCCCAGGCGGTCTCCCATCCAGGTACTAACGAGGCCCGACACTGCTTAGCTTCCGAGATCAGACGAGATCGGGCGCATTCAGTGTGCTGTGGCCGTAGGCTCTGGTTCTTGTGAGTTTTGTACTTTTAAGCATCTAGTCGGCTAGACCTTGCAGTTTTGAAAGGCAATTGAGAAATGGCTCACTTCCTGAACTTGGAGTACAAAAAAGCCTACAGCACCTGGTATTCCCAGGCGGTCTTCCATCCAGGTACTAACTAGGCCCGACACTGCTTAGCTTCTGAGATCAGACGAGATCAGGCACATTCAGTGTGGTGTGGCCGTAGGCTCTGGGCCTAGTGAGTTTTGTACTTTTAAGCATCTAGTCGGCTAGACCTTGCAGTTTTAAAAGGCAATTGAGAAAGGGCTCACTTCCTGAACTTGGAGCACAAAAAAGCCTACAGCACCTGGTATTCCCAGGCGGTCTCCCATCCAGGTACTAACTAGGCCTGACACTGCTTAACTTCCGAGATCAGTCGAGATCGGGTGCATTCAGTGTGGTGTGGCCGTAGGCTCTAGGAATGCTAAGAATATTACTCTTATGCATTTGCATTTAGTAAGCTAAGCCATGCAGCCACTTGCAACATGATACCACGCTCATCGCTCGATCAGGCTCGATCAGGCGAGATATATAAGACTGGTGGGCCCATTCAGGACTCCTATGTCTGGTAGGATAACTTTAATTCATCCATCCTGTGTCTGTTGCAGGGAGGTGGAGAGAACAATCAACACAATAATGGTTTTCTTTCATGCCTCTTGAAGGACTCAATATTCTCTGTACTGCATTACATGTGAAAGTCGATTTATTACCCATGAACACACTACCTGTATGCTAATTCTATGTAAAAAGGTAGCTCCAGCCCTCATGATGTTGTCCAACATTTCCGCTATAAAACGGGATACAATTATTTTGGAAACATACCAAATTTGAAAAATAATTGAGAAGTTGCGCAATTACTAATCATGGAGCACAAAAAAGCCTACAGCACCTGGTATTCCCAGGCAGTCTCCCATCCAGGTACTAACTAGGCCTGACCCTGCTTAGCTTCCGAGATCTGGCGCATTCAGTGTGGTGTGGCCGTAGGCTCTGGGCCTAGTGAGTTTTGTACTTTTAAGCATCTAGTCGGCTAGACCTTGCAGTTTTGAAAGGCAATTGTGAAATGGCTCACTTCCTGAACTTGGAGCACAAAAAAGCCTACAGCACCTGGTATTCCCAGGTGGTCTCCCATCCAGGTACTAACTAGGCCCGACACTGCTTAGCTTCCGAGATCAGACGAGATCGGGCGCAATCAGTGTGGTGTGGCCGTAGGCTCTGGGCCTAGTGAGTTTTGTACTTTTAAGCATCTAGTCAGCTAGACCTTGCAGTTTTGAAAGGCAATTGAGAAATGGCTCACTTCCTGAACTTGGAGCACAAAAGAGCCTACAGCACCTGGTATTCCCAGGCGGTCTCCCATCCAGGTACTAACGAGGCCCGACACTGCTTAGCTTCCGAGATCAGACGAGATCGGGCGCAATCAGTGTGGTGTGGCCGTAGGCTCTGGGCCTAGTGAGTTTTGTACTTTTAAGCATCTAGTCAGCTAGACCTTGCAGTTTTGAAAGGCAATTGAGAAATGGCTCACTTCCTGAACTTGGAGCACAAAAAAGCCTACAGCACCTGGTATTCCCAGGCGGTCTCCCATCCATGTACTAACGAGGCCCGACACTGCTTAGCTTCCGAGATCAGACGAGATCGGGCGCATTCAGTGTGCTGTGGCCGTAGGCTCTGGTTCTTGTGAGTTTTGTACTTTTAAGCATCTAGTCGGCTAGACCTTGCAGTTTTGAAAGGCAATTGAGAAATGGCTCACTTCCTGAACTTGGAGTACAAAAAAGCCTACAGCACCTGGTATTCCCAGGCGGTCTTCCATCCAGGTACTAACTAGGCCCGACACTGCTTAGCTTCTGAGATCAGACGAGATCAGGCACATTCAGTGTGGTGTGGCCGTAGGCTCTGGGCCTAGTGAGTTTTGTACTTTTAAGCATCTAGTCGGCTAGACCTTGCAGTTTTAAAAGGCAATTGAGAAAGGGCTCACTTCCTGAACTTGGAGCACAAAAAAGCCTACAGCACCTGGTATTCCCAGGCGGTCTCCCATCCAGGTACTAACTAGGCCTGACACTGCTTAACTTCCGAGATCAGTCGAGATCGGGTGCATTCAGTGTGGTGTGGCCGTAGGCTCTAGGAATGCTAAGAATATTACTCTTATGCATTTGCATTTAGTAAGCTAAGCCATGCAGCCACTTGCAACATGATACCACGCTCATCGCTCGATCAGGCTCGATCAGGCGAGATATATAAGACTGGTGGGCCCATTCAGGACTCCTATGTCTGGTAGGATAACTTTAATTCATCCATCCTGTGTCTGTTGCAGGGAGGTGGAGAGAACAATCAACACAATAATGGTTTTCTTTCATGCCTCTTGAAGGACTCAATATTCTCTGTACTGCATTACATGTGAAAGTCGATTTATTACCCATGAACACACTACCTGTATGCTAATTCTATGTAAAAAGGTAGCTCCAGCCCTCATGATGTTGTCCAACATTTCCGCTATAAAACGGGATACAATTATTTTGGAAACATACCAAATTTGAAAAATAATTGAGAAGTTGCGCAATTACTAATCATGGAGCACAAAAAAGCCTACAGCACCTGGTATTCCCAGGCAGTCTCCCATCCAGGTACTAACTAGGCCTGACCCTGCTTAGCTTCCGAGATCGGGCACATTCAGTGTGGTGTGGCCGTAGGCTCTGGGCCTAGTGAGTTTTGTACTTTTAAGCATCTAGTCGGCTAGACCTTGCAGTTTTAAAAGGCAATTGAGAAAGGGCTCACTTCCTGAACTTGGAGCACAAAAAAAGCCTACAGCACCTGGTATTCCCAGGCGGTCTCCCATCCAGGTACTAACTAGGCCTGACACTGCTTAACTTCCGAGATCAGTCGAGATCGGGTGCATTCAGTGTGGTGTGGCCGTAGGCTCTAGGAATGCTAAGAATATTACTCTTATGCATTTGCATTTAGTAAGCTAAGCCATGCAGCCACTTGCAACATGATACCACGCTCATCGCTCGATCAGGCTCGATCAGGCGAGATATATAAGACTGGTGGGCCCATTCAGGACTCCTATGTCTGGTAGGATAACTTTAATTCATCCATCCTGTGTCTGTTGCAGTGAGGTGGAGAGAACAATCAACACAATAATGGTTTTCTTTCATGCCTCTTGAAGGACTCAATATTCTCTGTACTGCATTACATGTGAAAGTCGATTTATTACCCATGAACACACTACCTGTATGCTAATTCTATGTAAAAAGGTAGCTCCAGCCCTCATGATGTTGTCCAACATTTCCGCTATAAAACGGGATACAATTATTTTGGAAACATACCAAATTTGAAAAATAATTGAGAAGTTGCGCAATTACTAATCATGGAGCACAAAAAAGCCTACAGCACCTGGTATTCCCAGGCAGTCTCCCATCCAGGTACTAACTAGGCCTGACCCTGCTTAGCTTCCGAGATCGGGCGCATTCAGTGTGGTGTGGCCGTAGGCTCTGGGCCTAGTGAGTTTTGTACTTTTAAGCATCTAGTCGGCTAGACCTTGCAGTTTTGAAAGGCAATTGTGAAATGGCTCACTTCCTGAACTTGGAGCACAAAAAAGCCTACAGCACCTGGTATTCCCAGGTGGTCTCCCATCCAGGTACTAACTAGGCCCGACACTGCTTAGCTTCCGAGATCAGACGAGATCGGGCGCAATCAGTGTGGTGTGGCCGTAGGCTCTGGGCCTAGTGAGTTTTGTACTTTTAAGCATCTAGTCAGCTAGACCTTGCAGTTTTGAAAGGCAATTGAGAAATGGCTCACTTCCTGAACTTGGAGCACAAAAAAGCCTACAGCACCTGGTATTCCCAGGCGGTCTCCCATCCAGGTACTAACGAGGCCCGACACTGCTTAGCTTCCGAGATCAGACGAGATCGGGCGCAATCAGTGTGGTGTGGCCGTAGGCTCTGGGCCTAGTGAGTTTTGTACTTTTAAGCATCTAGTCAGCTAGACCTTGCAATTTTGAAAGGCAATTGAGAAATGGCTCACTTCCTGAACTTGGAGCACAAAAAAGCCTACAGCACCTGGTATTCCCAGGCGGTCTCCCATCCAGGTACTAACTAGGCCCGACCCTGCTTAGCTTCCGAGATCGGGCGCATTCAGTGTGGTGTGGCCGTAGGCTCTGGGCCTAGTGAGTTTGTACTTTTAAGCATCTAGTCGGCTAGACCTTGCAGTTTTGAAAGGCAATTGTGAAATGGCTCACTTCCTGAACTTGGAGCACAAAAAAGCCTACAGCACCTGGTATTCCCAGGTGGTCTCCCATCCAGGTACTAACTAGGCCCGACACTGCTTAGCTTCCGAGATCAGACGAGATCGGGCGCATTCAGTGTGGTGTGGCCGTAGGCTCTGGGCCTAGTGAGTTTTGTACTTTTAAGCATCTAGTCGGCTAGACCTTGCAGTTTTGAAAGGCAATTGAGAAATGGCTCACTTCCTGAACTTGGAGTACAAAAAAGCCTACAGCACCTGGTATTCCCAGGCGGTCTCCCATCCAGGTACTAACTAGGCCCGACACTGCTTAGCTTCTGAGATCAGACGAGATCAGGCGCATTCAGTGTGGTGTGGCCGTAGGCTCTGGGCCTAGTGAGTGTTGTACTTTTAAGCATCTAGTCGGCTAGACCTTGCAGTTTTAAAAGGCAATTGAGAAAGGGCTCACTTCCTGAACTTGGAGCACAAAAAAGCCTACAGCACCTGGTATTCCCAGGCGGTCTCCCATCCAGGTACTAACTAGGCCTGACACTGCTTAACTTCCGAGATCAGACGAGATCGGGTGCATTCAGTGTGGTGTGGCCGTAGGCTCTAGGAATGCTAAGAATATTACTCTTATGCATTTGCATTTAGTAAGCTAAGCCATGCAGCCACTTGCAACATGATACCACGCTCATCGCTCGATCAGGCTCGATCAGGCGAGATATATAAGACTGGTGGGCCCATTCAGGACTCCTATGTCTGGTAGGATAACTTTAATTCATCCATCCTGTGTCTGTTGCAGGGAGGTGGAGAGAACAATCAACACAATAATGGTTTTCTTTCATGCCTCTTGAAGGACTCAATATTCTCTGTACTGCATTACATGTGAAAGTCGATTTATTACCCATGAACACACTACCTGTATGCTAATTCTATGTAAAAAGGTAGCTCCAGCCCTCATGATGTTGTCCAACATTTCCGCTATAAAACGGGATACAATTATTTTGGAAACATACCAAATTTGAAAAATAATTGAGAAGTTGCGCAATTACTAATCATGGAGCACAAAAAAAGCCTACAGCACCTGGTATTCCCAGGCAGTCTCCCATCCAGGTACTAACTAGGCCTGACCCTGCTTAGCTTCCGAGATCGGGCGCATTCAGTGTGGTGTGGCCGTAGGCTCTGGGCCTAGTGAGTTTGTACTTTTAAGCATCTAGTCGGCTAGACCTTGCAGTTTTGAAAGGCAATTGTGAAATGGCTCACTTCCTGAACTTGGAGCACAAAAAAGCCTACAGCACCTGGTATTCCCAGGTGGTCTCCCATCCAGGTACTAACTAGGCCCGACACTGCTTAGCTTCCGAGATCAGACGAGATCGGGCGCAATCAGTGTGGTGTGGCCGTAGGCTCTGGGCCTAGTGAGTTTTGTACTTTTAAGCATCTAGTCAGCTAGACCTTGCAGTTTTGAAAGGCAATTGAGAAATGGCTCACTTCCTGAACTTGGAGCACAAAAAAGCCTACAGCACCTGGTATTCCCAGGCGGTCTCCCATCCAGGTACTAACGAGGCCCGACACTGCTTAGCTTCCAAGATCAGACGAGATCGGGCGCATTCAGTGTGGTGTGGCCGTAGGCTCTGGTTCTTGTGAGTTTTGTACTTTTAAGCATCTAGTCGGCTAGACCTTGCAGTTTTGAAAGGCAATTGAGAAATGGCTCACTTCCTGAACTTGGAGTACAAAAAAGCCTACAGCACCTGGTATTCCCAGGCGGTCTTCCATCCAGGTACTAACTAGGCCCGACACTGCTTAGCTTCTGAGATCAGACGAGATCAGGCACATTCAGTGTGGTGTGGCCGTAGGCTCTGGGCCTAGTGAGTTTTGTACTATTAAGCATCTAGTCGGCTAGACCTTGCAGTTTTAAAAGGCAATTGAGAAAGGGCTCACTTCCTGAACTTGGAGCACAAAAAAGCCTACAGCACCTGGTATTCCCAGGCGGTCTCCCATCCAGGTACTAACTAGGCCTGACACTGCTTAACTTCCGAGATCAGTCGAGATCGGGTGCATTCAGTGTGGTGTGGCCGTAGGCTCTAGGAATGCTAAGAATATTACTCTTATGCATTTGCATTTAGTAAGCTAAGCCATGCAGCCACTTGCAACATGATACCACGCTCATCGCTCGATCAGGCTCGATCAGGCGAGATATATAAGACTGGTGGGCCCATTCAGGACTCCTATGTCTGGTAGGATAACTTTAATTCATCCATCCTGTGTCTGTTGCAGGGAGGTGGAGAGAACAATCAACACAATAATGGTTTTCTTTCATGCCTCTTGAAGGACTCAATATTCTCTGTACTGCATTACATGTGAAAGTCGATTTATTACCCATGAACACACTACCTGTATGCTAATTCTATGTAAAAAGGTAGCTCCAGCCCTCATGATGTTGTCCAACATTTCCGCTATAAAACGGGATACAATTATTTTGGAAACATACCAAATTTGAAAAATAATTGAGAAGTTGCGCAATTACTAATCATGGAGCACAAAAAAGCCTACAGCACCTGGTATTCCCAGGCAGTCTCCCATCCAGGTACTAACTAGGCCTGACCCTGCTTAGCTTCCGAGATTGGGCACATTCAGTGTGGTGTGGCCGTAGGCTCTGGGCCTAGTGAGTTTTGTACTTTTAAGCATCTAGTCGGCTAGACCTTGCAGTTTTAAAAGGCAATTGAGAAAGGGCTCACTTCCTGAACTTGGAGCACAAAAAAGCCTACAGCACCTGGTATTCCCAGGCGGTCTCCCATCCAGGTACTAACTAGGCCTGACACTGCTTAACTTCCGAGATCAGTCGAGATTGGGCGCATTCAGTGTGGTGTGGCCGTAGGCTCTGGGCCTAGTGAGTTTTGTACTTTTAAGCATCTAGTCGGCTAGACCTTGCAGTTTTGAAAGGCAATTGTGAAATGGCTCACTTCCTGAACTTGGAGCACAAAAAAGCCTACAGCACCTGGTATTCCCAGGTGGTCTCCCATCCAGGTACTAACTAGGCCCGACACTGCTTAGCTTCCAAGATCAGACGAGATCGGGCGCAATCAGTGTGGTGTGGCCGTAGGCTCTGGGCCTAGTGAGTTTTGTACTTTTAAGCATCTAGTCAGCTAGACCTTGCAGTTTTGAAAGGCAATTGAGAAATGGCTCACTTCCTGAACTTGGAGCACAAAAAAGCCTACAGCACCTGGTATTCCCAGGCGGTCTCCCATCCAGGTACTAACGAGGCCCGACACTGCTTAGCTTCCGAGATCAGACGAGATCGGGCGCAATCAGTGTGGTGTGGCCGTAGGCTCTGGGCCTAGTGAGTTTTGTACTTTTAAGCATCTAGTCAGCTAGACCTTGCAATTTTGAAAGGCAATTGAGAAATGGCTCACTTCCTGAACTTGGAGCACAAAAAAGCCTACAGCACCTGGTATTCCCAGGCGGTCTCCCATCCAGGTACTAACTAGGCCCGACCCTGCTTAGCTTCCGAGATCGGGCGCATTCAGTGTGGTGTGGCCGTAGGCTCTGGGCCTAGTGAGTTTTGTACTTTTAAGCATCTAGTCGGCTAGACCTTGCAGTTTTGAAAGGCAATTGTGAAATGGCTCACTTCCTGAACTTGGAGCACAAAAAAGCCTACAGCACCTGGTATTCCCAGGTGGTCTCCCATCCAGGTACTAACTAGGCCCGACACTGCTTAGCTTCCGAGATCAGACGAGATCGGGCGCATTCAGTGTGGTGTGGCCGTAGGCTCTGGGCCTAGTGAGTTTTGTACTTTTAAGCATCTAGTCGGCTAGACCTTGCAGTTTTGAAAGGCAATTGAGAAATGGCTCACTTCCTGAACTTGGAGTACAAAAAAGCCTACAGCACCTGGTATTCCCAGGCGGTCTCCCATCCAGGTACTAACTAGGCCCGACACTGCTTAGCTTCTGAGATCAGACGAGATCAGGCGCATTCAGTGTGGTGTGGCCGCAGGCTCTGGGCCTAGTGAGTGTTGTACTTTTAAGCATCTAGTCGGCTAGACCTTGCAGTTTTAAAAGGCAATTGAGAAAGGGCTCACTTCCTGAACTTGGAGCACAAAAAAGCCTACAGCACCTGGTATTCCCAGGCGGTCTCCCATCCAGGTACTAACTAGGCCTGACACTGCTTAACTTCCGAGATCAGACGAGATCGGGTGCATTCAGTGTGGTGTGGCCGTAGGCTCTAGGAATGCTAAGAATATTACTCTTATGCATTTGCATTTAGTAAGCTAAGCCATGCAGCCACTTGCAACATGATACCACGCTCATCGCTCGATCAGGCTCGATCAGGCGAGATATATAAGACTGGTGGGCCCATTCAGGACTCCTATGTCTGGTAGGATAACTTTAATTCATCCATCCTGTGTCTGTTGCAGGGAGGTGGAGAGAACAATCAACACAATAATGGTTTTCTTTCATGCCTCTTGAAGGACTCAATATTCTCTGTACTGCATTACATGTGAAAGTCGATTTATTACCCATGAACACACTACCTGTATGCTAATTCTATGTAAAAAGGTAGCTCCAGCCCTCATGATGTTGTCCAACATTTCCGCTATAAAACGGGATACAATTATTTTGGAAACATACCAAATTTGAAAAATAATTGAGAAGTTGCGCAATTACTAATCATGGAGCACAAAAAAGCCTACAGCACCTGGTATTCCCAGGCAGTCTCCCATCCAGGTACTAACTAGGCCTGACCCTGCTTAGCTTCCGAGATCGGGCACATTCAGTGTGGTGTGGCCGTAGGCTCTGGGCCTAGTGAGTTTTGTACTTTTAAGCATCTAGTCGGCTAGACCTTGCAGTTTTGAAAGGCAATTGAGAAATGGCTCACTTCCTGAACTTGGAGCACAAAAAAGCCTACAGCACCTGGTATTCCCAGGTGGTCTCCCATCCAGGTACTAACTAGGCCCGACACTGCTTAGCTTCCGAGATCAGACGAGATCGGGCGCAATCAGTGTGGTGTGGCCGTAGGCTCTGGGCCTAGTGAGTTTTGTACTTTTAAGCATCTAGTCAGCTAGACCTTGCACTTTTGAAAGGCAATTGAGAAATGGCTCACTTCCTGAACTTGGAGCACAAAAAAGCCTACAGCACCTGGTATTCCCAGGCGGTCTCCCATCCAGGTACTAACGAGGCCCGACACTGCTTAGCTTCCGAGATCAGACGAGATCGGGCGCATTCAGTGTGGTGTGGCCGTAGGCTCTGGTTCTTGTGAGTTTTGTACTTTTAAGCATCTAGTCGGCTAGACCTTGCAGTTTTGAAAGGCAATTGAGAAATGGCTCACTTCCTGAACTTGGAGTACAAAAAAGCCTACAGCACCTGGTATTCCCAGGCGGTCTTCCATCCAGGTACTAACTAGGCCCGACACTGCTTAGCTTCTGAGATCAGACGAGATCAGGCACATTCAGTGTGGTGTGGCCGTAGGCTCTGGGCCTAGTGAGTTTTGTACTTTTAAGCATCTAGTCGGCTAGACCTTGCAGTTTTAAAAGGCAATTGAGAAAGGGCTCACTTCCTGAACTTGGAGCACAAAAAAGCCTACAGCACCTGGTATTCCCAGGCGGTCTCCCATCCAGGTACTAACTAGGCCTGACACTGCTTAACTTCCGAGATCAGTCGAGATCGGGTGCATTGAGTGTGGTGTGGCCATAGGCTCTAGGAATGCTAAGAATATTACTCTTATGCATTTGCATTTAGTAAGCTAAGCCATGCAGCCACTTGCAACATGATACCACGCTCATCGCTCGATCAGGCGAGATATATAAGACTGGTGGGCCCATTCAGGACTCCTATGTCTGGTAGGATAACTTTAATTCATCCATCCTGTGTCTGTTGCAGGGAGGTGGAGAGAACAATCAACACAATAATGGTTTTCTTTCATGCCTCTTGAAGGACTCAATATTCTCTGTACTGCATTACATGTGAAAGTCGATTTATTACCCATGAACACACTACCTGTATGCTAATTCTATGTAAAAAGGTAGCTCCAGCCCTCATGATGTTGTCCAACATTTCCGCTATAAAACGGGATACAATTATTTTGGAAACATACCAAATTTGAAAAATAATTGAGAAGTTGCGCAATTACTAATCATGGAGCACAAAAAAGCCTACAGCACCTGGTATTCCCAGGCAGTCTCCCATCCAGGTACTAACTAGGCCTGACCCTGCTTAGCTTCCGAGATCGGGCGCATTCAGTGTGGTGTGGCCGAAGGCTCTGGGCCTAGTGAGTTTTGTACTTTTAAGCATCTAGTCGGCTAGACCTTGCAGTTTTGAAAGGCAATTGTGAAATGGCTCACTTCCTGAACTTGGAGCACAAAAAAGCCTACAGCACCTGGTATTCCCAGGCGGTCTCCCATCCAGGTACTAACGAGGCCCGACACTGCTTAGCTTCCGAGATCAGACGAGATCGGGCGCATTCAGTGTGGTGTGGCCGTAGGCTCTGGTTCTTGTGAGTTTTGTACTTTTAAGCATCTAGTCGGCTAGACCTTGCAGTTTTGAAAGGCAATTGAGAAATGGCTCACTTCCTGAACTTGGAGTACAAAAAAGCCTACAGCACCTGGTATTCCCAGGCGGTCTTCCATCCAGGTACTAACTAGGCCCGACACCGCTTAGCTTCTGAGATCAGACGAGATCAGGCACATTCAGTGTGGTGTGGCCGTAGGCTCTGGGCCTACTGAGTTTTGTACTTTTAAGCATCTAGTCGGCTAGACCTTGCAGTTTTAAAAGGCAATTGAGAAAGGGCTCACTTCCTGAACTTGGAGCACAAAAAAGCCTACAGCACCTGGTATTCCCAGGCGGTCTCCCATCCAGGTACTAACTAGGCCTGACACTGCTTAACTTCCGAGATCAGTCGAGATCGGGTGCATTCAGTGTGGTGTGGCCGTAGGCTCTAGGAATGGTAAGAATATTACTCTTATGCATTTGCATTTAGTAAGCTAAGCCATGCAGCCACTTGCAACATGATACCACGCTCATCGCTCGATCAGGCTCGATCAGGCGAGATATATAAGACTGGTGGGCCCATTCAGGACTCCTATGTCTGGTAGGATAACTTTAATTCATCCATCCTGTGTCTGTTGCAGGGAGGTGGAGAGAACAATCAACACAATAATGGTTTTCTTTCATGCCTCTTGAAGGACTCAATATTCTCTGTACTGCATTACATGTGAAAGTCGATTTATTACCCATGAACACACTACCTGTATGCTAATTCTATGTAAAAAGGTAGCTCCAGCCCTCATGATGTTGTCCAACATTTCCGCTATAAAACGGGATACAATTATTTTGGAAACATACCAAATTTGAAAAATAATTGAGAAGTTGCGCAATTACTAATCATGGAGCACAAAAAAAGCCTACAGCACCTGGTATTCCCAGGCAGTCTCCCATCCAGGTACTAACTAGGCCGGACCCTGCTTAGCTTCCGAGATCGGGGGCATTCAGTGTGGTGTGGCCGTAGGCTCTGGGCCTAGTGAGTTTGTACTTTTAAGCATCTAGTCGGCTAGACCTTGCAGTTTTGAAAGGCAATTGTGAAATGGCTCACTTCCTGAACTTGGAGCACAAAAAAGCCTACAGCACCTGGTATTCCCAGGCGGTCTTCCATCCAGGTACTAACTAGGCCCGACACTGCTTAGCTTCTGAGATCAGACGAGATCAGGCACATTCAGTGTGGTGTGGCCGTAGGCTCTGGGCCTAGTGAGTTTTGTACTTTTAAGCATCTAGTCGGCTAGACCTTGCAGTTTTAAAAGGCAATTGAGAAAGGGCTCACTTCCTGAACTTGGAGCACAAAAAAGCCTACAGCACCTGGTATTCCCAGGCGGTCTCCCATCCAGGTACTAACTAGGCCTGACACTGCTTAACTTCCGAGATCAGTCGAGATCGGGTGCATTCAGTGTGGTGTGGCCGTAGGCTCTAGGAATGCTAAGAATATTACTCTTATGCATTTGCATTTAGTAAGCTAAGCCATGCAGCCACTTGCAACATGATACCACGCTCATCGCTCGATCAGGCGAGATATATAAGACTGGTGGGCCCATTCAGGACTCCTATGTCTGGTAGGATAACTTTAATTCATCCATCCTGTGTCTGTTGCAGGGAGGTGGAGAGAACAATCAACACAATAATGGTTTTCTTTCATGCCTCTTGAAGGACTCAATATTCTCTGTACTGCATTACATGTGAAAGTCGATTTATTACCCATGAACACACTACCTGTATGCTAATTCTATGTAAAAAGGTAGCTCCAGCCCTCATGATGTTGTCCAACATTTCCGCTATAAAACGGGATACAATTATTTTGGAAACATACCAAATTTGAAAAATAATTGAGAAGTTGCGCAATTACTAATCATGGAGCACAAAAAAGCCTACAGCACCTGGTATTCCCAGGCAGTCTCCCATCCAGGTACTAACTAGGCCTGACCCTGCTTAGCTTCCGAGATCGGGCGCATTCAGTGTGGTGTGGCCGTAGGCTCTGGGCCTAGTGAGTTTTGTACTTTTAAGCATCTAGTCGGCTAGACCTTGCAGTTTTGAAAGGCAATTGTGAAATGGCTCACTTCCTGAACTTGGAGCACAAAAAAGCCTACAGCACCTGGTATTCCCAGGTGGTCTCCCATCCAGGTACTAACTAGGCCCGACACTGCTTAGCTTCCGAGATCAGACGAGATCGGGCGCAATCAGTGTGGTGTGGCCGTAGGCTCTAGGCCTAGTGAGTTTTGTACTTTTAAGCATCTAGTCAGCTAGACCTTGCAGTTTTGAAAGGCAATTGAGAAATGGCTCACTTCCTGAACTTGGAGCACAAAAAAGCCTACAGCACCTGGTATTCCCAGGCGGTCTCCCATCCAGGTACTAACGAGGCCCGACACTGCTTAGCTTCCGAGATCAGACGAGATCGGGCGCAATCAGTGTGGTGTGGCCGTAGGCTCTGGGCCTAGTGAGTTTTGTACTTTTAAGCATCTAGTCAGCTAGACCTTGCAGTTTTGAAAGGCAATTGAGAAATGGCTCACTTCCTGAACTTGGAGCACAAAAAAGCCTACAGCACCTGGTATTCCCAGGCGGTCTCCCATCCAGGTACTAACGAGGCCCGACACTGCTTAGCTTCCGAGATCAGACGAGATCGGGCGCATTCAGTGTGCTGTGGCCGTAGGCTCTGGTTCTTGTGAGTTTTGTACTTTTAAGCATCTAGTCGGCTAGACCTTGCAGTTTTGAAAGGCAATTGAGAAATGGCTCACTTCCTGAACTTGGAGTACAAAAAAGCCTACAGCACCTGGTATTCCCAGGCGGTCTTCCATCCAGGTACTAACTAGGCCCGACACTGCTTAGCTTCTGAGATCAGACGAGATCAGGCACATTCAGTGTGGTGTGGCCGTAGGCTCTGGGCCTAGTGAGTTTTGTACTTTTAAGCATCTAGTCGGCTAGACCTTGCAGTTTTAAAAGGCAATTGAGAAAGGGCTCACTTCCTGAACTTGGAGCACAAAAAAGCCTACAGCACCTGGTATTCCCAGGCGGTCTCCCATCCAGGTACTAACTAGGCCTGACACTGCTTAACTTCCGAGATCAGTCGAGATCGGGTGCATTGAGTGTGGTGTGGCCATAGGCTCTAGGAATGCTAAGAATATTACTCTTATGCATTTGCATTTAGTAAGCTAAGCCATGCAGCCACTTGCAACATGATACCACGCTCATCGCTCGATCAGGCGAGATATATAAGACTGGTGGGCCCATTCAGGACTCCTATGTCTGGTAGGATAACTTTAATTCATCCATCCTGTGTCTGTTGCAGGGAGGTGGAGAGAACAATCAACACAATAATGGTTTTCTTTCATGCCTCTTGAAGGACTCAATATTCTCTGTACTGCATTACATGTGAAAGTCGATTTATTACCCATGAACACACTACCTGTATGCTAATTCTATGTAAAAAGGTAGCTCCAGCCCTCATGATGTTGTCCAACATTTCCGCTATAAAACGGGATACAATTATTTTGGAAACATACCAAATTTGAAAAATAATTGAGAAGTTGCGCAATTACTAATCATGGAGCACAAAAAAGCCTACAGCACCTGGTATTCCCAGGCAGTCTCCCATCCAGGTACTAACTAGGCCTGACCCTGCTTAGCTTCCGAGATCGGGCGCATTCAGTGTGGTGTGGCCGAAGGCTCTGGGCCTAGTGAGTTTTGTACTTTTAAGCATCTAGTCGGCTAGACCTTGCAGTTTTGAAAGGCAATTGTGAAATGGCTCACTTCCTGAACTTGGAGCACAAAAAAGCCTACAGCACCTGGTATTCCCAGGCGGTCTCCCATCCAGGTACTAACGAGGCCCGACACTGCTTAGCTTCCGAGATCAGACGAGATCGGGCGCATTCAGTGTGGTGTGGCCGTAGGCTCTGGTTCTTGTGAGTTTTGTACTTTTAAGCATCTAGTCGGCTAGACCTTGCAGTTTTGAAAGGCAATTGAGAAATGGCTCACTTCCTGAACTTGGAGTACAAAAAAGCCTACAGCACCTGGTATTCCCAGGCGGTCTTCCATCCAGGTACTAACTAGGCCCGACACCGCTTAGCTTCTGAGATCAGACGAGATCAGGCACATTCAGTGTGGTGTGGCCGTAGGCTCTGGGCCTACTGAGTTTTGTACTTTTAAGCATCTAGTCGGCTAGACCTTGCAGTTTTAAAAGGCAATTGAGAAAGGGCTCACTTCCTGAACTTGGAGCACAAAAAAGCCTACAGCACCTGGTATTCCCAGGCGGTCTCCCATCCAGGTACTAACTAGGCCTGACACTGCTTAACTTCCGAGATCAGTCGAGATCGGGTGCATTCAGTGTGGTGTGGCCGTAGGCTCTAGGAATGGTAAGAATATTACTCTTATGCATTTGCATTTAGTAAGCTAAGCCATGCAGCCACTTGCAACATGATACCACGCTCATCGCTCGATCAGGCTCGATCAGGCGAGATATATAAGACTGGTGGGCCCATTCAGGACTCCTATGTCTGGTAGGATAACTTTAATTCATCCATCCTGTGTCTGTTGCAGGGAGGTGGAGAGAACAATCAACACAATAATGGTTTTCTTTCATGCCTCTTGAAGGACTCAATATTCTCTGTACTGCATTACATGTGAAAGTCGATTTATTACCCATGAACACACTACCTGTATGCTAATTCTATGTAAAAAGGTAGCTCCAGCCCTCATGATGTTGTCCAACATTTCCGCTATAAAACGGGATACAATTATTTTGGAAACATACCAAATTTGAAAAATAATTGAGAAGTTGCGCAATTACTAATCATGGAGCACAAAAAAAGCCTACAGCACCTGGTATTCCCAGGCAGTCTCCCATCCAGGTACTAACTAGGCCGGACCCTGCTTAGCTTCCGAGATCGGGGGCATTCAGTGTGGTGTGGCCGTAGGCTCTGGGCCTAGTGAGTTTGTACTTTTAAGCATCTAGTCGGCTAGACCTTGCAGTTTTGAAAGGCAATTGTGAAATGGCTCACTTCCTGAACTTGGAGCACAAAAAAGCCTACAGCACCTGGTATTCCCAGGTGGTCTCCTATCCAGGTACTAACTAGGCCCGACACTGCTTAGCTTCCGAGATCAGACGAGATCGGGCGCATTCAGTGTGGTGTGGCCGTAGGCTCTGGGCTTAGTGAGTTTTGTACTTTTAAGCATCTAGTCGGCTAGACCTTGCAGTTTTGAAAGGCAATTGAGAAATGGCTCACTTCCTGAACTTGGAGCACAAAAAAGCCTACAGCACCTGGTATTCCCAGGTGGTCTCCCATCCAGGTACTAACTAGGCCCGACACTGCTTAGCTTCCGAGATCACACGAGATCGGGCGCAATCAGTGTGGTGTGGCCGTAGGCTCTGGGCCTAGTGAGTTTTGTA
>NC_090927.1:845574169-845586669 GCF_040938575.1 Ambystoma mexicanum
TAACTTTAATTCATCCATCCTGTGTCTGTTGCAGGGAGGTGGAGAGAACAATCAACACAATAATGGTTTTCTTTCATGCCTCTTGAAGGACTCAATATTCTCTGTACTGCATTACATGTGAAAGTCGATTTATTACCCATGAACACACTACCTGTATGCTAATTCTATGTAAAAAGGTAGCTCCAGCCCTCATGATGTTGTCCAACATTTCCGCTATAAAACGAGATACAATTATTTTGGAAACATACCAAATTTGAAAAATAATTGAGAAGTTGCGCAATTACTAATCATGGAGCACAAAAAAGCCTACAGCACCTGGTATTCCCAGGCAGTCTCCCATCCAGGTACTAACTAGGCCTGACCCTGCTTAGCTTCCGAGATCGGGCACATTCAGTGTGGTGTGGCCGTAGGCTCTGGGCCTAGTGAGTTTTGTACTTTTAAGCATCTAGTCGGCTAGACCTTGCAGTTTTAAAAGGCAATTGAGAAAGGGCTCACTTCCTGAACTTGGAGCACAAAAAAGCCTACAGCACCTGGTATTCCCAGGCGGTCTCCCATCCAGGTACTAACTAGGCCTGACACTGCTTAACTTCCGAGATCAGTCGAGATCGGGTGCATTCAGTGTGGTGTGGCCGTAGGCTCTAGGAATGCTAAGAATATTACTCTTATGCATTTGCATTTAGTAAGCTAAGCCATGCAGCCACTTGCAACATGATACCACGCTCATCGCTCGATCAGGCTCGATCAGGCGATATATAAGACTGGTGGGCCCATTCAGGACTCCTATGTCTGGTAGGATAACTTTAATTCATCCATCCTGTGTCTGTTGCAGGGAGGTGGAGAGAACAATCAACACAATAATGGTTTTCTTTCATGCCTCTTGAAGGACTCAATATTCTCTGTACTGCATTACATGTGAAAGTCGATTTATTACCCATGAACACACTACCTGTATGCTAATTCTATGTAAAAAGGTAGCTCCAGCCCTCATGATGTTGTCCAACATTTCCGCTATAAAACGGGATACAATTATTTTGGAAACATACCAAATTTGAAAAATAATTGAGAAGTTGCGCAATTACTAATCATGGAGCACAAAAAAGCCTACAGCACCTGGTATTCCCAGGCAGTCTCCCATCCAGGTACTAACTAGGCCTGACCCTGCTTAGCTTCCGAGATCGGGCGCATTCAGTGTGGTGTGGCCGTAGGCTCTGGGCCTAGTGAGTTTTGTACTTTTAAGCATCTAGTCGGCTAGACCTTGCAGTTTTGAAAGGCAATTGTGAAATGGCTCACTTCCTGAACTTGGAGCACAAAAAAGCCTACAGCACCTGGTATTCCCAGGTGGTCTCCCATCCAGGTACTAACTAGGCCCGACACTGCTTAGCTTCCGAGATCAGACGAGATCGGGCGCAATCAGTGTGGTGTGGCCGTAGGCTCTGGGCCTAGTGAGTTTTGTACTTTTAAGCATCTAGTCAGCTAGACCTTGCAGTTTTGAAAGGCAATTGAGAAATGGCTCACTTCCTGAACTTGGAGCACAAAAAAGCCCACAGCACCTGGTATTCCCAGGCGGTCTCCCATCCAGGTACTAACGAGGCCCGACACTGCTTAGCTTCCGAGATCAGACGAGATCGGGCGCAATCAGTGTGGTGTGGCCGTAGGCTCTGGGCCTAGTGAGTTTTGTACTTTTAAGCATCTAGTCAGCTAGACCTTGCAATTTTGAAAGGCAATTGAGAAATGGCTCACTTCCTGAACTTGGAGCACAAAAAAGCCTACAGCACCTGGTATTCCCAGGCGGTCTTCCATCCAGGTACTAACTAGGCCCGACACTGCTTAGCTTCTGAGATCAGACGAGATCAGGCACATTCAGTGTGGTGTGGCCGTAGGATCTGGGCCTAGTGAGTTTTGTACTTTTAAGCATCTAGTCGGCTAGACCTTGCAGTTTTAAAAGGCAATTGAGAAAGGGCTCACTTCCTGAACTTGGAGCACAAAAAAGCCTACAGCACCTGGTATTCCCAGGCGGTCTCCCATCCAGGTACTAACTAGGCCTGACACTGCTTAACTTCCGAGATCAGTCGAGATCGGGTGCATTCAGTGTGGTGTGGCCGTAGGCTCTAGGAATGCTAAGAATATTACTCTTATGCATTTGCATTTAGTAAGCTAAGCCATGCAGCCACTTGCAACATGATACCACGCTCATCGCTCGATCAGGCTCGATCAGGCGAGATATATAAGACTGGTGGGCCCATTCAGGACTCCTATGTCTGGTAGGATAACTTTAATTCATCCATCCTGTGTCTGTTGCAGCGAGGTGGAGAGAACAATCAACACAATAATGGTTTTCTTTCATGCCTCTTGAAGGACTCAATATTCTCTGTACTGCATTACATGTGAAAGTCGATTTATTACCCATGAACACACTACCTGTATGCTAATTCTATGTAAAAAGGTAGCTCCAGCCCTCATGATGTTGTCCAACATTTCCGCTATAAAACGGGATACAATTATTTTGGAAACATACCAAATTTGAAAAATAATTGAGAAGTTGCGCAATTACTAATCATGGAGCACAAAAAAAGCCTACAGCACCTGGTATTCCCAGGCAGTCTCCCATCCAGGTACTAACTAGGCCCGACCCTGCTTAGCTTCCGAGATCGGGCGCATTCAGTGTGGTGTGGCCGTAGGCTCTGGGCCTAGTGAGTTTGTACTTTTAAGCATCTAGTCGGCTAGACCTTGCAGTTTTGAAAGGCAATTGTGAAATGGCTCACTTCCTGAACTTGGAGCACAAAAAAGCCTACAGCACCTGGTATTCCCAGGTGGTCTCCCATCCAGGTACTAACTAGGCCCGACACTGCTTAGCTTCCGAGATCAGACGAGATCGGGCGCATTCAGTGTGGTGTGGCCGTAGGCTCTGGGCTTAGTGAGTTTTGTACTTTTAAGCATCTAGTCGGCTAGACCTTGCAGTTTTGAAAGGCAATTGAGAAATGGCTCACTTCCTGAACTTGGAGCACAAAAAAGCCTACAGCACCTGGTATTCCCAGGTGGTCTCCCATCCAGGTACTAACTAGGCCCGACACTGCTTAGCTTCCGAGATCAGACGAGATCGGGCGCAATCAGTGTGGTGTGGCCGTAGGCTCTGGGCCTAGTGAGTTTTGTACTTTTAAGCATCTAGTCAGCTAGACCTTGCAGTTTTGAAAGGCAATTGAGAAATGGCTCACTTCCTGAACTTGGAGCACAAAAAAGCCTACAGCACCTGGTATTCCCAGGCGGTCTCCCATCCAGGTACTAACGAGGCCCGACACTGCTTAGCTTCCGAGATCAGACGAGATCGGGCGCATTCAGTGTGCTGTGGCCGTAGGCTCTGGTTCTTGTGAGTTTTGTACTTTTAAGCATCTAGTCGGCTAGACCTTGCAGTTTTGAAAGGCAATTGAGAAATGGCTCACTTCCTGAACTTGGAGTACAAAAAAGCCTACAGCACCTGGTATTCCCAGGCGGTCTTCCATCCAGGTACTAACTAGGCCCGACACTGCTTAGCTTCTGAGATCAGACGAGATCAGGCACATTCAGTGTGGTGTGGCCGTAGGCTCTGGGCCTAGTGAGTTTTGTACTTTTAAGCATCTAGTCGGCTAGACCTTGCAGTTTTAAAAGGCAATTGAGAAAGGGCTCACTTCCTGAACTTGGAGCACAAAAAAGCCTACAGCACCTGGTATTCCCAGGCGGTCTCCCATCCAGGTACTAACTAGGCCTGACACTGCTTAACTTCCGAGATCAGTCGAGATCGGGTGCATTCAGTGTGGTGTGGCCGTAGGCTCTAGGAATGCTAAGAATATTACTCTTATGCATTTGCATTTAGTAAGCTAAGCCATGCAGCCACTTGCAACATGATACCACGCTCATCGCTCGATCAGGCTCGATCAGGCGAGATATATAAGACTGGTGGGCCCATTCAGGACTCCTATGTCTGGTAGGATAACTTTAATTCATCTATCCTGTGTCTGTTGCAGGGAGGTGGAGAGAACAATCAACACAATAATGGTTTTCTTTCATGCCTCTTGAAGGACTCAATATTCTCTGTACTGCATTACATGTGAAAGTCGATTTATTACCCATGAACACACTACCTGTATGCTAATTCTATGTAAAAAGGTAGCTCCAGCCCTCATGATGTTGTCCAACATTTCCGCTATAAAACGGGATACAATTATTTTGGAAACATACCAAATTTGAAAAATAATTGAGAAGTTGCGCAATTACTAATCATGGAGCACAAAAAAGCCTACAGCACCTGGTATTCCCAGGCAGTCTCCCATCCAGGTACTAACTAGGCCTGACCCTGCTTAGCTTCCGAGATCGGGCGCATTCAGTGTGGTGTGGCCGTAGGCTCTGGGCCTAGTGAGTTTTGTACTTTTAAGCATCTAGTCGGCTAGACCTTGCAGTTTTGAAAGGCAATTGTGAAATGGCTCACTTCCTGAACTTGGAGCACAAAAAAGCCTACAGCACCTGGTATTCCCAGGTGGTCTCCCATCCAGGTACTAACTAGGCCCGACACTGCTTAGCTTCCGAGATCAGACGAGATCGGGCGCAATCAGTGTGGTGTGGCCGTAGGCTCTGGGCCTAGTGAGTTTTGTACTTTTAAGCATCTAGTCAGCTAGACCTTGCAGTTTTGAAAGGCAATTGAGAAATGGCTCACTTCCTGAACTTGGAGCACAAAAAAGCCTACAGCACCTGGTATTCCCAGGCGGTCTCCCATCCAGGTACTAACGAGGCCCGACACTGCTTAGCTTCCGAGATCGGGCGCAATCAGTGTGGTGTGGCTGTAGGCTCTGGGCCTAGTGAGTTTTGTACTTTTAAGCATCTAGTCAGCTAGACCTTGCAATTTTGAAAGGCAATTGAGAAATGGCTCACTTCCTGAACTTGGAGCACAAAAAAGCCTACAGCACCTGGTATTCCCAGGCGGTCTCCCATCCAGGTACTAACGAGGCCCGACACTGCTTAGCTTCCGAGATCAGACGAGATCGGGCGCATTCAGTGTGGTGTGGCCGTAGGCTCTGGTTCTTGTGAGTTTTGTACTTTTAAGCATCTAGTCGGCTAGACCTTGCAGTTTTGAAAGGCAATTGAGAAATGGCTCACTTCCTGAACTTGGAGTACAAAAAAGCCTACAGCACCTGGTATTCCCAGGCGGTCTTCCATCCAGGTACTAACTAGGCCCGACACTGCTTAGCTTCTGAGATCAGACGAGATCAGGCACATTCAGTGTGGTGTGGCCGTAGGCTCTGGGCCTACTGAGTTTTGTACTTTTAAGCATCTAGTCGGCTAGACCTTGCAGTTTTAAAAGGCAATTGAGAAAGGGCTCACTTCCTGAACTTGGAGCACAAAAAAGCCTACAGCACCTGGTATTCCCAGGCGGTCTCCCATCCAGGTACTAACTAGGCCTGACACTGCTTAACTTCCGAGATCAGACGAGATCGGGTGCATTCAGTGTGGTGTGGCCGTAGGCTCTAGGAATGCTAAGAATATTACTCTTATGCATTTGCATTTAGTAAGCTAAGCCATGCAGCCACTTGCAACATGATACCACGCTCATCGCTCGATCAGGCTCGATCAGGCGAGATATATAAGACTGGTGGGCCCATTCAGGACTCCTATGTCTGGTAGGATAACTTTAATTCATCCATCCTGTGTCTGTTGCAGGGAGGTGGAGAGAACAATCAACACAATAATGGTTTTCTTTCATGCCTCTTGAAGGACTCAATATTCTCTGTACTGCATTACATGTGAAAGTCGATTTATTACCCATGAACACACTACCTGTATGCTAATTCTATGTAAAAAGGTAGCTCCAGCCCTCATGATGTTGTCCAACATTTCCGCTATAAAACGGGATACAATTATTTTGGAAACATACCAAATTTGAAAAATAATTGAGAAGTTGCGCAATTACTAATCATGGAGCACAAAAAAAGCCTACAGCACCTGGTATTCCCAGGCAGTCTCCCATCCAGGTACTAACTAGGCCTGACCCTGCTTAGCTTCCGAGATCGGGCGCATTCAGTGTGGTGTGGCCGTAGGCTCTGGGCCTAGTGAGTTTGTACTTTTAAGCATCTAGTCGGCTAGACCTTGCAGTTTTGAAAGGCAATTGTGAAATGGCTCACTTCCTGAACTTGGAGCACAAAAAAGCCTACAGCACCTGGTATTCCCAGGTGGTCTCCCATCCAGGTACTAACTAGGCCCGACACTGCTTAGCTTCCGAGATCAGACGAGATCGGGCGCAATCAGTGTGGTGTGGCCGTAGGCTCTGGGCCTAGTGAGTTTTGTACTTTTAAGCATCTAGTCAGCTAGACCTTGCAGTTTTGAAAGGCAATTGAGAAATGGCTCACTTCCTGAACTTGGAGCACAAAAAAGCCTACAGCACCTGGTATTCCCAGGCGGTCTCCCATCCAGGTACTAACGAGGCCCGACACTGCTTAGCTTCCAAGATCAGACGAGATCGGGCGCATTCAGTGTGGTGTGGCCGTAGGCTCTGGTTCTTGTGAGTTTTGTACTTTTAAGCATCTAGTCGGCTAGACCTTGCAGTTTTGAAAGGCAATTGAGAAATGGCTCACTTCCTGAACTTGGAGTACAAAAAAGCCTACAGCACCTGGTATTCCCAGGCGGTCTTCCATCCAGGTACTAACTAGGCCCGACACTGCTTAGCTTCTGAGATCAGACGAGATCAGGCACATTCAGTGTGGTGTGGCCGTAGGCTCTGGGCCTAGTGAGTTTTGTACTATTAAGCATCTAGTCGGCTAGACCTTGCAGTTTTAAAAGGCAATTGAGAAAGGGCTCACTTCCTGAACTTGGAGCACAAAAAAGCCTACAGCACCTGGTATTCCCAGGCGGTCTCCCATCCAGGTACTAACTAGGCCTGACACTGCTTAACTTCCGAGATCAGTCGAGATCGGGTGCATTCAGTGTGGTGTGGCCGTAGGCTCTAGGAATGCTAAGAATATTACTCTTATGCATTTGCATTTAGTAAGCTAAGCCATGCAGCCACTTGCAACATGATACCACGCTCATCGCTCGATCAGGCTCGATCAGGCGAGATATATAAGACTGGTGGGCCCATTCAGGACTCCTATGTCTGGTAGGATAACTTTAATTCATCCATCCTGTGTCTGTTGCAGGGAGGTGGAGAGAACAATCAACACAATAATGGTTTTCTTTCATGCCTCTTGAAGGACTCAATATTCTCTGTACTGCATTACATGTGAAAGTCGATTTATTACCCATGAACACACTACCTGTATGCTAATTCTATGTAAAAAGGTAGCTCCAGCCCTCATGATGTTGTCCAACATTTCCGCTATAAAACGGGATACAATTATTTTGGAAACATACCAAATTTGAAAAATAATTGAGAAGTTGCGCAATTACTAATCATGGAGCACAAAAAAGCCTACAGCACCTGGTATTCCCAGGCAGTCTCCCATCCAGGTACTAACTAGGCCTGACCCTGCTTAGCTTCCGAGATTGGGCACATTCAGTGTGGTGTGGCCGTAGGCTCTGGGCCTAGTGAGTTTTGTACTTTTAAGCATCTAGTCGGCTAGACCTTGCAGTTTTAAAAGGCAATTGAGAAAGGGCTCACTTCCTGAACTTGGAGCACAAAAAAGCCTACAGCACCTGGTATTCCCAGGCGGTCTCCCATCCAGGTACTAACTAGGCCTGACACTGCTTAACTTCCGAGATCAGTCGAGATTGGGCGCATTCAGTGTGGTGTGGCCGTAGGCTCTGGGCCTAGTGAGTTTTGTACTTTTAAGCATCTAGTCGGCTAGACCTTGCAGTTTTGAAAGGCAATTGTGAAATGGCTCACTTCCTGAACTTGGAGCACAAAAAAGCCTACAGCACCTGGTATTCCCAGGTGGTCTCCCATCCAGGTACTAACTAGGCCCGACACTGCTTAGCTTCCAAGATCAGACGAGATCGGGCGCAATCAGTGTGGTGTGGCCGTAGGCTCTGGGCCTAGTGAGTTTTGTACTTTTAAGCATCTAGTCAGCTAGACCTTGCAGTTTTGAAAGGCAATTGAGAAATGGCTCACTTCCTGAACTTGGAGCACAAAAAAGCCTACAGCACCTGGTATTCCCAGGCGGTCTCCCATCCAGGTACTAACTAGGCCCGACCCTGCTTAGCTTCCGAGATCGGGCGCATTCAGTGTGGTGTGGCCGTAGGCTCTGGGCCTAGTGAGTTTTGTACTTTTAAGCATCTAGTCGGCTAGACCTTGCAGTTTTGAAAGGCAATTGTGAAATGGCTCACTTCCTGAACTTGGAGCACAAAAAAGCCTACAGCACCTGGTATTCCCAGGTGGTCTCCCATCCAGGTACTAACTAGGCCCGACACTGCTTAGCTTCCGAGATCAGACGAGATCGGGCGCATTCAGTGTGGTGTGGCCGTAGGCTCTGGGCCTAGTGAGTTTTGTACTTTTAAGCATCTAGTCGGCTAGACCTTGCAGTTTTGAAAGGCAATTGAGAAATGGCTCACTTCCTGAACTTGGAGTACAAAAAAGCCTACAGCACCTGGTATTCCCAGGCGGTCTCCCATCCAGGTACTAACTAGGCCCGACACTGCTTAGCTTCTGAGATCAGACGAGATCAGGCGCATTCAGTGTGGTGTGGCCGCAGGCTCTGGGCCTAGTGAGTGTTGTACTTTTAAGCATCTAGTCGGCTAGACCTTGCAGTTTTAAAAGGCAATTGAGAAAGGGCTCACTTCCTGAACTTGGAGCACAAAAAAGCCTACAGCACCTGGTATTCCCAGGCGGTCTCCCATCCAGGTACTAACTAGGCCTGACACTGCTTAACTTCCGAGATCAGACGAGATCGGGTGCATTCAGTGTGGTGTGGCCGTAGGCTCTAGGAATGCTAAGAATATTACTCTTATGCATTTGCATTTAGTAAGCTAAGCCATGCAGCCACTTGCAACATGATACCACGCTCATCGCTCGATCAGGCTCGATCAGGCGAGATATATAAGACTGGTGGGCCCATTCAGGACTCCTATGTCTGGTAGGATAACTTTAATTCATCCATCCTGTGTCTGTTGCAGGGAGGTGGAGAGAACAATCAACACAATAATGGTTTTCTTTCATGCCTCTTGAAGGACTCAATATTCTCTGTACTGCATTACATGTGAAAGTCGATTTATTACCCATGAACACACTACCTGTATGCTAATTCTATGTAAAAAGGTAGCTCCAGCCCTCATGATGTTGTCCAACATTTCCGCTATAAAACGGGATACAATTATTTTGGAAACATACCAAATTTGAAAAATAATTGAGAAGTTGCGCAATTACTAATCATGGAGCACAAAAAAGCCTACAGCACCTGGTATTCCCAGGCAGTCTCCCATCCAGGTACTAACTAGGCCTGACCCTGCTTAGCTTCCGAGATCGGGCACATTCAGTGTGGTGTGGCCGTAGGCTCTGGGCCTAGTGAGTTTTGTACTTTTAAGCATCTAGTCGGCTAGACCTTGCAGTTTTGAAAGGCAATTGAGAAATGGCTCACTTCCTGAACTTGGAGCACAAAAAAGCCTACAGCACCTGGTATTCCCAGGTGGTCTCCCATCCAGGTACTAACTAGGCCCGACACTGCTTAGCTTCCGAGATCAGACGAGATCGGGCGCAATCAGTGTGGTGTGGCCGTAGGCTCTGGGCCTAGTGAGTTTTGTACTTTTAAGCATCTAGTCAGCTAGACCTTGCACTTTTGAAAGGCAATTGAGAAATGGCTCACTTCCTGAACTTGGAGCACAAAAAAGCCTACAGCACCTGGTATTCCCAGGCGGTCTCCCATCCAGGTACTAACGAGGCCCGACACTGCTTAGCTTCCGAGATCAGACGAGATCGGGCGCATTCAGTGTGGTGTGGCCGTAGGCTCTGGTTCTTGTGAGTTTTGTACTTTTAAGCATCTAGTCGGCTAGACCTTGCAGTTTTGAAAGGCAATTGAGAAATGGCTCACTTCCTGAACTTGGAGTACAAAAAAGCCTACAGCACCTGGTATTCCCAGGCGGTCTTCCATCCAGGTACTAACTAGGCCCGACACTGCTTAGTTTCTGAGATCAGACGAGATCAGGCACATTCAGTGTGGTGTGGCCGTAGGCTCTGGGCCTAGTGAGTTTTGTACTTTTAAGCATCTAGTCGGCTAGACCTTGCAGTTTTAAAAGGCAATTGAGAAAGGGCTCACTTCCTGAACTTGGAGCACAAAAAAGCCTACAGCACCTGGTATTCCCAGGCGGTCTCCCATCCAGGTACTAACTAGGCCTGACACTGCTTAACTTCCGAGATCAGTCGAGATCGGGTGCATTGAGTGTGGTGTGGCCATAGGCTCTAGGAATGCTAAGAATATTACTCTTATGCATTTGCATTTAGTAAGCTAAGCCATGCAGCCACTTGCAACATGATACCACGCTCATCGCTCGATCAGGCGAGATATATAAGACTGGTGGGCCCATTCAGGACTCCTATGTCTGGTAGGATAACTTTAATTCATCCATCCTGTGTCTGTTGCAGGGAGGTGGAGAGAACAATCAACACAATAATGGTTTTCTTTCATGCCTCTTGAAGGACTCAATATTCTCTGTACTGCATTACATGTGAAAGTCGATTTATTACCCATGAACACACTACCTGTATGCTAATTCTATGTAAAAAGGTAGCTCCAGCCCTCATGATGTTGTCCAACATTTCCGCTATAAAACGGGATACAATTATTTTGGAAACATACCAAATTTGAAAAATAATTGAGAAGTTGCGCAATTACTAATCATGGAGCACAAAAAAGCCTACAGCACCTGGTATTCCCAGGCAGTCTCCCATCCAGGTACTAACTAGGCCTGACCCTGCTTAGCTTCCGAGATCGGGCGCATTCAGTGTGGTGTGGCCGAAGGCTCTGGGCCTAGTGAGTTTTGTACTTTTAAGCATCTAGTCGGCTAGACCTTGCAGTTTTGAAAGGCAATTGTGAAATGGCTCACTTCCTGAACTTGGAGCACAAAAAAGCCTACAGCACCTGGTATTCCCAGGCGGTCTCCCATCCAGGTACTAACGAGGCCCGACACTGCTTAGCTTCCGAGATCAGACGAGATCGGGCGCATTCAGTGTGGTGTGGCCGTAGGCTCTGGTTCTTGTGAGTTTTGTACTTTTAAGCATCTAGTCGGCTAGACCTTGCAGTTTTGAAAGGCAATTGAGAAATGGCTCACTTCCTGAACTTGGAGTACAAAAAAGCCTACAGCACCTGGTATTCCCAGGCGGTCTTCCATCCAGGTACTAACTAGGCCCGACACTGCTTAGCTTCTGAGATCAGACGAGATCAGGCACATTCAGTGTGGTGTGGCCGTAGGCTCTGGGCCTACTGAGTTTTGTACTTTTAAGCATCTAGTCGGCTAGACCTTGCAGTTTTAAAAGGCAATTGAGAAAGGGCTCACTTCCTGAACTTGGAGCACAAAAAAGCCTACAGCACCTGGTATTCCCAGGCGGTCTCCCATCCAGGTACTAACTAGGCCTGACACTGCTTAACTTCCGAGATCAGTCGAGATCGGGTGCATTCAGTGTGGTGTGGCCGTAGGCTCTAGGAATGCTAAGAATATTACTCTTATGCATTTGCATTTAGTAAGCTAAGCCATGCAGCCACTTGCAACATGATACCACGCTCATCGCTCGATCAGGCTCGATCAGGCGAGATATATAAGACTGGTGGGCCCATTCAGGACTCCTATGTCTGGTAGGATAACTTTAATTCATCCATCCTGTGTCTGTTGCAGGGAGGTGGAGAGAACAATCAACACAATAATGGTTTTCTTTCATGCCTCTTGAAGGACTCAATATTCTCTGTACTGCATTACATGTGAAAGTCGATTTATTACCCATGAACACACTACCTGTATGCTAATTCTATGTAAAAAGGTAGCTCCAGCCCTCATGATGTTGTCCAACATTTCCGCTATAAAACGGGATACAATTATTTTGGAAACATACCAAATTTGAAAAATAATTGAGAAGTTGCGCAATTACTAATCATGGAGCACAAAAAAAGCCTACAGCACCTGGTATTCCCAGGCAGTCTCCCATCCAGGTACTAACTAGGCCGGACCCTGCTTAGCTTCCGAGATCGGGGGCATTCAGTGTGGTGTGGCCGTAGGCTCTGGGCCTAGTGAGTTTGTACTTTTAAGCATCTAGTCGGCTAGACCTTGCAGTTTTGAAAGGCAATTGTGAAATGGCTCACTTCCTGAACTTGGAGCACAAAAAAGCCTACAGCACCTGGTATTCCCAGGTGGTCTCCTATCCAGGTACTAACTAGGCCCGACACTGCTTAGCTTCCGAGATCAGACGAGATCGGGCGCATTCAGTGTGGTGTGGCCGTAGGCTCTGGGCTTAGTGAGTTTTGTACTTTTAAGCATCTAGTCGGCTAGACCTTGCAGTTTTGAAAGGCAATTGAGAAATGGCTCACTTCCTGAACTTGGAGCACAAAAAAGCCTACAGCACC
>NC_090927.1:845591669-845716669 GCF_040938575.1 Ambystoma mexicanum
GTACTGCATTACATGTGAAAGTCGATTTATTACCCATGAACACACTACCTGTATGCTAATTCTATGTAAAAAGGTAGCTCCAGCCCTCATGATGTTGTCCAACATTTCCGCTATAAAACGGGATACAATTATTTTGGAAACATACCAAATTTGAAAAATAATTGAGAAGTTGCGCAATTACTAATCATGGAGCACAAAAAAAGCCTACAGCACCTGGTATTCCCAGGCAGTCTCCCATCCAGGTACTAACTAGGCCCGACCCTGCTTAGCTTCCGAGATCGGGCGCATTCAGTGTGGTGTGGCCGTAGGCTCTGGGCCTAGTGAGTTTGTACTTTTAAGCATCTAGTCAGCTAGACCTTGCAGTTTTGAAAGGCAATTGAGAAATGGCTCACTTCCTGAACTTGGAGCACAAAAAAGCCTACAGCACCTGGTATTCCCAGGCGGTCTCCCATCCAGGTACTAACGAGGCCCGACACTGCTTAGCTTCCGAGATCAGACGAGATCGGGCGCAATCAGTGTGGTGTGGCCGTAGGCTCTGGGCCTAGTGAGTTTTGTACTTTTAAGCATCTAGTCAGCTAGACCTTGCAATTTTGAAAGGCAATTGAGAAATGGCTCACTTCCTGAACTTGGAGCACAAAAAAGCCTACAGCACCTGGTATTCCCAGGCGGTCTTCCATCCAGGTACTAACTAGGCCCGACACTGCTTAGCTTCTGAGATCAGACGAGATCAGGCACATTCAGTGTGGTGTGGCCGTAGGATCTGGGCCTAGTGAGTTTTGTACTTTTAAGCATCTAGTCGGCTAGACCTTGCAGTTTTAAAAGGCAATTGAGAAAGGGCTCACTTCCTGAACTTGGAGCACAAAAAAGCCTACAGCACCTGGTATTCCCAGGCGGTCTCCCATCCAGGTACTAACTAGGCCTGACACTGCTTAACTTCCGAGATCAGTCGAGATCGGGTGCATTCAGTGTGGTGTGGCCGTAGGCTCTAGGAATGCTAAGAATATTACTCTTATGCATTTGCATTTAGTAAGCTAAGCCATGCAGCCACTTGCAACATGATACCACGCTCATCGCTCGATCAGGCTCGATCAGGCGAGATATATAAGACTGGTGGGCCCATTCAGGACTCCTATGTCTGGTAGGATAACTTTAATTCATCCATCCTGTGTCTGTTGCAGCGAGGTGGAGAGAACAATCAACACAATAATGGTTTTCTTTCATGCCTCTTGAAGGGCTCAATATTCTCTGTACTGCATTACATGTGAAAGTCGATTTATTACCCATGAACACACTACCTGTATGCTAATTCTATGTAAAAAGGTAGCTCCAGCCCTCATGATGTTGTCCAACATTTCCGCTATAAAACGGGATACAATTATTTTGGAAACATACCAAATTTGAAAAATAATTGAGAAGTTGCGCAATTACTAATCATGGAGCACAAAAAAAGCCTACAGCACCTGGTATTCCCAGGCAGTCTCCCATCCAGGTACTAACTAGGCCCGACCCTGCTTAGCTTCCGAGATCGGGCGCATTCAGTGTGGTGTGGCCGTAGGCTCTGGGCCTAGTGAGTTTGTACTTTTAAGCATCTAGTCGGCTAGACCTTGCAGTTTTGAAAGGCAATTGTGAAATGGCTCACTTCCTGAACTTGGAGCACAAAAAAGCCTACAGCACCTGGTATTCCCAGGTGGTCTCCCATCCAGGTACTAACTAGGCCCGACACTGCTTAGCTTCCGAGATCAGACGAGATCGGGCGCATTCAGTGTGGTGTGGCCGTAGGCTCTGGGCTTAGTGAGTTTTGTACTTTTAAGCATCTAGTCGGCTAGACCTTGCAGTTTTGAAAGGCAATTGAGAAATGGCTCACTTCCTGAACTTGGAGCACAAAAAAGCCTACAGCACCTGGTATTCCCAGGTGGTCTCCCATCCAGGTACTAACTAGGCCCGACACTGCTTAGCTTCCGAGATCAGACGAGATCGGGCGCATTCAGTGTGGTGTGGCCGTAGGCTCTGGGCCTAGTGAGTTTTGTACTTTTAAGCATCTAGTCAGCTAGACCTTGCAGTTTTGAAAGGCAATTGAGAAATGGCTCACTTCCTGAACTTGGAGTACAAAAAAGCCTACAGCACCTGGTATTCCCAGGCGGTCTTCCATCCAGGTACTAACTAGGCCCGACACTGCTTAGCTTCTGAGATCAGACGAGATCAGGCACATTCAGTGTGGTGTGGCCGTAGGCTCTGGGCCTAGTGAGTTTTGTACTTTTAAGCATCTAGTCGGCTAGACCTTGCAGTTTTAAAAGGCAATTGAGAAAGGGCTCACTTCCTGAACTTGGAGCACAAAAAAGCCTACAGCACCTGGTATTCCCAGGCGGTCTCCCATCCAGGTACTAACTAGGCCTGACACTGCTTAACTTCCGAGATCAGTCGAGATCGGGTGCATTCAGTGTGGTGTGGCCGTAGGCTCTAGGAATGCTAAGAATATTACTCTTATGCATTTGCATTTAGTAAGCTAAGCCATGCAGCCACTTGCAACATGATACCACGCTCATCGCTCGATCAGGCTCGATCAGGCGAGATATATAAGACTGGTGGGCCCATTCAGGACTCCTATGTCTGGTAGGATAACTTTAATTCATCCATCCTGTGTCTGTTGCAGGGAGGTGGAGAGAACAATCAACACAATAATGGTTTTCTTTCATGCCTCTTGAAGGACTCAATATTCTCTGTACTGCATTACATGTGAAAGTCGATTTATTACCCATGAACACACTACCTGTATGCTAATTCTATGTAAAAAGGTAGCTCCAGCCCTCATGATGTTGTCCAACATTTCCGCTATAAAACGGGATACAATTATTTTGGAAACATACCAAATTTGAAAAGTAATTGAGAAGTTGCGCAATTACTAATCATGGAGCACAAAATAGTCTACATCACCTGGTATTCCCAGGCGGTCTCCCATCCAGGTACTAACTAGGCCCGACACTGCTTAGCTTCCGAGATCAGGCGCATTCAGTGTGGTGTGGCCGCAGGCTCTGGGCCTAGTGAGTTTTGTACTTTTAAGCATCTAGTCGGCTAGACCTTGCAGTTTTGAAAGGCAATTGAGAAATGGCTCACTTCCTGAACTTGGAGTACAAAAAAGCCTACAGCACCTGGTATTCCCAGGCGGTCTCCGATCCAGGTACTAACTAGGCCCGACACTGCTTAGCTTCCGAGATCGGGCGCATTCAGTGTGGTGTGGCCGTAGGCTTTGGGCCTAGTGAGTTTTGTACTTTTAAGCATCTAGTCGGCTAGACCTTGCAGTTTTGAAAGGTAATTGAGAAATGGCTCACTTCCTGAACTTGGAGCACAAAAAAGCCTACAGCACCTGGTATTCCCAGGCGGTCTCCCATCCAGGTACTAACTAGGCCCGACACTGCTTAGCTTCCAAGATCAGGCGAGACCGGGCACATTCAGTGTGGTGTGGTCATAGGCTCTGGGCCTAGTGAGTTTTGTACTTTTAAGCATCTAGTCGGCTAGACCTTGCAGTTTTGAAAGGCAATTGAGAAATGGCTCACTTCCTGAACTTGGAGCACAAAAAAGCCTACAGCACCTGGTATTCCGAGGCAGTCTCCCATCCAGGTACTAACTAGGGCTGACACTGCTTAACTTCCAAGATCAGACAAGATCGGGTGCATTCAGTGTGGTGTGGCCATAGGCTCTAGGAATGCTAAGAATATTACTCTTATGCATTTGCATTTAGTAAGCTAAGCCATGCAGCCACTTGCAACATGATACCACGCTCATCGCTCGATCAGGCGAGATATATAAGACTGGTGGGCCCATTCAGGACTCCTATGTCTGGTAGGATAACTTTAATTCATCCATCCTGTGTCTGTTGCAGGGAGGTGGAGAGAACAATCAACACAATAATGGTTTTCTTTCATGCCTCTTGAAGGACTCAATATTCTCTGTACTGCATTACATGTGAAAGTCGATTTATTACCCATGAACACACTACCTGTATGCTAATTCTATGTAAAAAGGTAGCTCCAGCCCTCATGATGTTGTCCAACATTTCCGCTATAAAACGGGATACAATTATTTTGGAAACATACCAAATTTGAAAAGTAATTGAGAAGTTGCGCAATTACTAATCATGGAGCACAAAATAGCCTACAGCACCTGGTATTGCCAGGCGGTCTCCCATCCAGGTACTAACTAGGCCTGACATGGCTTAGTTTCCGAGATCAGATGATATTGGGCACATTCAGTGTGGTGTGGCCGTAGGCTCCCGGCCTAGTGAGTTTTGTACTTTTAAGCATCTAGTCGGCTAGACCTTGCAGTTTTGAAAGGCAATTGAGAAATGGCTCACTTCCTGAACTTGGAGCACAAAAAAGCCTACACCACCTGGTATTCCCAGGCGGTCTCCCGTCCAGGTACTAACTAGGCCTGACACTGCTTAGCTTCAAAGATCAGACAAGATCGGGCGCATTCAGTGTGGTGTGGCCGTAGGCTCTGGGCCTAGTGAGATTTGTACTTTTAAGCATCTAGTCAGCTAGACCTTGTAGTTTTGAAAGGCAATTCAGAAATGGCTCACTTCCTGAACTTGGAGCACAAAAAAGCCTACACCACCTGGTATTCCCAGGCGGTCTCCCATCCAGGTACTAACTAGGCCCAACCCTGCTTAGCTTCTGAGATCGGGCGCATTCAGTGTGGTGTGGCCGTAGGCTCTGGGCCTAGTGAGTTTTGTACTTTTAAGCATCTAGTCGGCTAGACCTTGCAGTTTTGAAAGGCAATTGAGAAATGGCTCACTTCCTGAATTTGGAGCACAAAAAAGCCTACAGCACCTGGTATTCCCAGGCGGTCTCCCATCCAGGTACTAACTAGGCCCGACACTGTTTAGCTTCCGAGATCAGGCGCATTCAGTGTGGTGTGGCCGTAGGCTCTGGGCCTCGTGAGTTTTGTACTTTTAAGCATCTAGTCGGCTAGACCTTGCAGTTTTGAAAGGCAATTGAGAAATGGCTCACTTCCTGAACTTGGAGTACAAAAAAGCCTACAGCACCTGGTATTCCCAGGCGGTCTCCCATCCAGGTACTAACTAGGCCTGACACTGCTTAGCTTCCTAGATCGGGCACATTCAGTGTGGTGTGGCCGTAGGCTCTGGGCCTAGTGAGTTTTGTACTTTTAAGCATCTAGTCGGCTAGACCTTGCAGTTTTGAAAGGCAATTGAGAAATGGCTCACTTCCTGAACTTGGAGTACAAAAAAGCCTACAGCACCTGGTATTCCCAGGCGGTTTCCCATCCAGGTACTAACTAGGCCCGACCCTGCTTAGCTTCCGAGATTGGGCGCATTCAGTGTGGTGTGGCCGTAGGCTCTGGGCCTAGTGAGTTTTGTACTTTTAAGCATCTAGTCGGCTAGACCTTGCAGTTTTGAAATGCAATTGAGAAATGGCTCACTTCCTGAACTTGGAGCACAAAAAAGCCTACAGCACCTGGTATTCCCAGGCGGTCTCCCATCCAGGTACTAACTATGCCCGACACTGCTTAGCTTCCGAGATCAGACAAGATCGGGCGCATTCAGTGTGGTGTGGCCGTAGGCTCTGGGCCTAGTGAGTTTTGTACTTTTAAGCATCTAGTGAGCTAGACCTTGCAGTTTTGAAAGGCAATTGAGAAATGGCTCACTTCCTGAACTTGGAGCACAAAAAAGCCTACAGCACCTGGTATTCCCAGGCGTCTCCCATCCAGGTACTAACTAGGCCCGCCACTGCTTAGCTTCCGAGATCAGACGAGATCGGGCGCATGCAGTGTGGTGTGGCCGTAGGCTCTGGGCCTAGTGAGTTTTGAACTTTTAAGCATCTAGTCGGCTAGACCTTGCAGTTTTGAAAGGCAATTGAGAAATGGCTCACTTCCTGAACTTGGAGTACAAAAAAGCCTACAGCACCTGGTATTCCCAGGCGGTTTCCCATCCAGGTATTAACTAGGCCCGACCCTGCTTAGCTTCCGAGATTGGGCGCATTCAGTGTGGTGTGGCCGTAGGCTCTGGGCCTAGTGAGTTTTGTACTTTTAAGCATCTAGTCGGCTAGACCTTGCAGTTTTGAAATGCAATTGAGAAATGGCTCACTTCCTGAACTTGGAGCACAAAAAAGCCTACAGCACCTGGTATTCCCAGGCGGTCTCCCATCCAGGTACTAACTATGCCCGACACTGCTTAGCTTCCGAGATCAGACAAGATCGGGCGCATTCAGTGTGGTGTGGCCGTAGGCTCTGGGCCTAGTGAGTTTTGTACTTTTAAGCATCTAGTCAGCTAGACCTTGCAGTTTTGAAAGGCAATTGAGAAATGGCTCACTTCCTGAACTTGGAGCACAAAAAAGCCTACAGCACCTGGTATTCCCAGGCGTCTCCCATCCAGGTACTAACTAGGCCCGCCACTGCTTAGCTTCCGAGATCAGACGAGATCGGGCGCATGCAGTGTGGTGTGGCCGTAGGCTCTGGGCCTAGTGAGTTTTGAACTTTTAAGCATCTAGTCGGCTAGACCTTGCAGTTTTGAAAGGCAATTGAGAAATGGCTCACTTCCTGAACTTGGAGTACAAAAAAGCCTACAGCACCTGGTATTCCCAGGCGGTCTCCCATCCAGATACTAACTAGGCCCGACACTGCTTAGCTTCTGAGATCAGATGAGATCGGGCGCATTCAGTGTGGTGTGGCCGTAGGCTCTGGGCCTAGTGAGTTTTGTACTTTTAAGCATCTAGTCGGCTAGACCTTGCAGTTTTGAAAGGCAATTGAGAAATGGCTCACTTCCTGAACTTGGAGCACAAAAAAGCCTACAGCACCTGGTATTCCCAGGCAGTCTCCCATCCAGGTACTAACTAGGCCTGACACTGCTTAACTTCCGAGATCAGACGAGATCGGGTGCATTCAGTGTGGTGTGGCCGTAGGCTCTAGGAATGCTAAGAATATTACTCTTATGCATTTGCTTTTAGTAAGCTAAGCCATGCAGCCACTTGCAACATGATACCACGCTCATCGCTCGATCAGGCGAGATATATAAGACTGGTGGGCCCATTCAGGACTCCTATGTCTGGTAGGATAACTTTAATTCATCCATCCTGTGTCTGTTGCAGGGAGGTGGAGAGAACAATCAACACAATAATGGTTTTCTTTCATGCCTCTTGAAGGACTCAATATTCTCTGTACTGCATTACATGTGAAAGTCGATTTATTACCCATGAACACACTACCTGTATGCTAATTCTATGTAAAAAGGTAGCTCCAGCCCTCATGATGTTGTCCAACATTTCCGCTATAAAACGGGATACAATTATTTTGGAAACATACCAAATTTGAAAAGTAATTGAGAAGTTGCGCAATTACTAATCATGGAGCACAAAATAGCCTACAGCACCTGGTATTGCCAGGCGGCCTCCCATCCAGGTACTAACTAGGCCTGACATTGCTTAGCTTCCGAGATCAGACGAGATTGGGCGCATTCAGTGTAGTGTGGCCGTAGGCTCTGGGCCTACTGAGTTTTGTACTTTTAAGCATCTAGTCGGCTAGACCTTGCAGTTTTGAAAGGCAATTGAGAAATGGCTCACTTCCTGAACTTGGAGCACCAAAAAGCCTACAGCACCTGGTATTCCCAGGCAGTCTCCCATCCAGGTACTAACTAGGCCTGACACTGCTTAGCTTCCTAGATCGGGCGCATTCAGTGTGGTGTGGCCGTGGGCTCTGGGCCTAGTGAGTTTTGTACTTTTAAGCATCTATTCGGCTAGACCTTGCAGTTTTGAAAGGCAATTGAGAAATGGCTCACTTCCTGAACTTGGAGCACAAAAAAGCCTACAGCACCTGGTATTCCCAGGCGGTCTCCCATCCAGGTACTAACTAGGCCCGACACTGCTTAGCTTCCGAGATCAGACAAGATCGGGCGCATTCAGTGTGGTGTGGCCGTAGGCTCTGGGCCTAGTGAGTTTTGTACTTTTAAGCATCTAGTCAGCTAGACCTTGCAGTTTTGAAAGGCAATTGAGAAATGGCTCACTTCCTGAACTTGGAGCACAAAAAAGCCTACAGCACCTGGTATTCCCAGGCGGTCTCCCATCCAGGTACTAACTAGGCCCAACACTGCTTAGCTTCCGAGATCAGACGAGATCGGCACATGCAGTGTGGTGTGGCCGTAGGCTCTGGGCCTAGTGAGTTTTGTACTTTTAAGCATCTAGTCGGCTAGACCTTACAGTTTTGAAAGGCAATTGAGAAATGGCTCACTTCCTGAACTTGGAGTACAAAAAAGCCTACAGCACCTGGTATTCCCAAGCGGTCTCCCATCCAGGTACTAACTAGGCCCGACACTGCTTAGCTTCTGAGATCAGACGAGATCGGGTGCATTCAGTGTGGTGTGGCCGTAGGCTCTGGGGCTAGTCAGTTTTGTACTTTTAAGCATCTAGTCGGCTAGACCTTGCAGTTTTGAAAGGCAATTGAGAAATGGCTCACTTCCTGAACTTGGAGTACAAAAAAGCCTACAGCACCTGGTATTCCCAGGCGGTTTCCCATCCAGGTACTAACTAGGCCCGACCCTGCTTAGCTTCCGAGATTGGGCGCATTCACTGTGGTGTGGCCGTAGGCTCTGGGCCTAGTGAGTTTTGTACTTTTAAGCATCTAGTCGGCTAGACCTTGCAGTTTTGAAATGCAATTGAGAAATGGCTCACTTCCTGAACTTGGAGCACAAAAAAGCCTACAGCACCTGGTATTCCCAGGCGGTCTCCCATCCAGGTACTAACTAGGCCCGACACTGCTTAGCTTCCGAGATCAGACAAGATCGGGTGCATTCAGTGTGGTGCAGCCGTAGGCTTTGGGCCTAGTGAGTTTTGTACTTTTAAGCATCTAGTCAGCTAGACCTTGCAGTTTTGAAAGGCAATTGAGAAATGGCTCACTTCCTGAACTTGGAGCACAAAAAAGCCTACAGCACCTGGTATTCCCAGGCGTCTCCCATCCAGGTACTAACTAGGCCCGACACTGCTTAGCTTCCGAGATCGGGCGCATGCAGTGTGGTGTGGCCGTAGGCTCTGGGCCTAGTGAGTTTTGTACTTTTAAGCATCTAGTCGGCTAGACCTTGCAGTTTTGAAAGGCAATTGAGAAATGGCTCACTTCCTGAACTTGGAGTACAAAAAAGCCTACAGCACCTGGTATTCCCAGGCGGTCTCCCATCCAAATACTAACTAGGCCCGACACTGCTTAGCTTCTGAGATCAGACGAGATCGGGCGCATTCAGTGTGGTGTGGCCGTAGGCTCTGGGCTTAGTGAGTTTTGTACTTTTAAGCATCTAGTCGGCTAGACCTTGCAGGTTTGAAAGGCAATTGAGAAATGGCTCACTTCCTGAATTTGGAGCACAAAAAAGCCTACAGCACCTGGTATTCCCAGGCAGTCTCCCATCCAGGTACTAACTAGGCCTGACACTGCTTAACTTCCAAGATCAGACGAGATCGGGTGCATTCAGTGTGGTGTGGCCGTAGGTTCTAGGAATGCTAAGAATATTACTCTTATGCATTTGCATTTAGTTAGCTAAGCCATGCAGCCACTTGCAACATGATACCACGCTCATCGCTCGATCAGGCGAGATATATAAGACTGGTGGGCCCATTCAGGACTCCTATGTCTGGTAGGATAACTTTAATTCATCCATCCTGTGTCTGTTGCAGGGAGGTGGAGAGAACAATCAACACAATAATGGTTTTCTTTCATGCCTCTTGAAGGACTCAATATTCTCTGTACTGCATTACATGTGAAAGTCGATTTATTACCCATGAACACACTACCTGTATGCTAATTCTATGTAAAAAGGTAGCTCCAGCCCTCATGATGTTGTCCAACATTTCCGCTATAAAACGGGATACAATTATTTTGGAAACATACCAAATATGAAAAGTAATTGAGAAGTTGCGCAATTACTAATCATGGAGCACAAAATAGCCTACAGCACCTGGTATTGCCAGGTGGTCTCCCATCCAGGTACTAACTAGGCCTGACATTGCTTAGCTTCCGAGATCAGACAAGATTGGGCGCATTCAGTGTGGTGTGGCCGTAGGCTCTGAGCCTAGTGAGTTTTGTACTTTTAAGCATCTAGTCGGCTAGACCTTGCAGTTTTGAAAGGCAATTGAGAAATGGCTCACTTCCTGAACTTGGAGCACAAAAAAGCCTACAGCACCTGGTATTCCCAGGCGGTCTCCCATCCAGGTACTAACTAGGCCTGACACTGCTTAACTTCCAAGATCAGACAAGATCGGGTGCATTCAGTGTGGTGTGGCCGTAGGCTCTAGGAATGCTAAGAATATTACTCTTATGCATTTGCATTTAGTAAGCTAAGCCATGCAGCCACTTGCAACATGATACCACGCTCATCGCTCGATCAGGCGAGATATATAAGACTGGTGGGCCCATTCAGGACTCCTATGTCTGGTAGGATAACTTTAATTCATCCATCCTGTGTCTGTTGCAGGGAGATGGAGAGAACAATCAACACAATAATGGTTTTCTTTCATGCCTCTTGAAGGACTCAATATTCTCTGTACTGCATTACATGTGAAAGTCGATTTATTACCCATGAACACACTACCTGTATGCTAATTCTATGTAAAAAGGTAGCTCCAGCCCTCATGATGTTGTCCAACATTTCCGCTATAAAACGGGATACAATTATTTTGGAAACATACCAAATTTGAAAAGTAATTGAGAAGTTGCGCAATTACTAATCATGGAGCACAAAATAGCCTACAGCACCTGGTATTCCCAGGCGGTCTCCCATCCAGGTACTAACTAGGCCCGACACTGCTTAGCTTCCGAGATCAGGCGCATTCAGTGTGGTGTGGCTGTAGGCTCTGGGCCTAGAGAGTTTTGTACTTTTAAGCATCTAGTCGGCTAGACCTTGCAGTTTTGAAAGGAAATTGAGAAATGGCTCACTTCCTGAACTTGGAGCACAAAAGAGCCTACAGCACCTGGTATTCCCAGGCGGTCTCCCATCCAGGTACTCACTAGGCCCGACACTGCTTAGCTTCCGAGATCAGATGAGATCAGGCGCATTCAGTGTGGTGTGGCCGTAGGCTCTGGGCCTAGTGAGTTTTGTACTTTTAAGCATCTAGTCGGCTAGACCTTGCAGTTTTGAAAGGCAATTGAGAAATGGCTCACTTCCTGAACTTGGAGTACAAAAAAGCCTACAGCACCTGGTATTCCCAGGCGGTCTCCCATCCAGGTTCTAATTAGGCCCGACACTGCTTAGCTTCTGAGATCAGACGAGATCGGGCGCATTCAGTGTGGTGTGGCCGTAGGCTCTGGGCCTAGTGAGTTTTGTACTTTTAAGCATCTAGTCGGCTAGACCTTGCAGTTTTGAAAGGCAATTGAGAAATGGCTCACTTCCTGAACTTGGAGCACAAAAAGGCCTACAGCACCTGGTATTCCGAGGCGGTCTCCCATCCAGGTACTAACTAGGCCTGACACTGCTTAACTTCCGAGATCAGAGAAGATCGGGTGCATTCAGTGTGGTGTGGCCGTAGGCTCTAGGAATGCTAAGAATATTACTCTTATGCATTTGCATTTAGTAAGCTAAGCCATGCAGCCACTTGCAACATGATACCACGCTCATCGCTCGATCAGGCGAGATATATAAGACTGGTGGGCCCATTCAGGACTCCTATGTCTGGTAGGATAACTTTAATTCATCCATCCTGTGTCTGTTGCAGGGAGGTGGAGAGAACAATCAACACAATAATGGTTTTCTTTCATGCCTCTTGAAGGACTCAATATTCTCTGTACTGCATTACATGTGAAAGTCGATTTATTACCCATGAACACACTACCTGTATGCTAATTCTATGTAAAAAGGTAGCTCCAGCCCTCATGATGTTGTCCAACATTTCCGCTATAAAACGGGATAGAATTATTTTGGAAACATACCAAATTTGAAAAGTAATTGAGAAGTTGAGCAATTACTAATCATGGAGCACAAAATAGCCTACAGCACCTGGTATTGCCAGGCGGTCTCCCATCCCGGTACTAACTAGGCCTGACATTGCTTAGCTTCCGAGATCAGACAAGATTGGGCGCATTCAGTGTGGTGTGGCCGTAGGCTCTGGGCCTACTGAGTTTTGTACTTTTAAGCATCTAGTCGGCTAGACCTTGCAGTTTTGAAAGGCAATTGAGAAATGGCTCACTTCCTGAACTTGGAGCACAAAAAAAGCCTACAGCACCTGGTATTCCCAGGCGGTCTCCCATCCAGGTACTAACTAGGCCCAACACTGCTTAGCTTCCAAGATCAGACGAGATCGGGCGCATTCAGTGTGGTGTGGCCGTAGGCTCTGGGCCTAGTGAGTTTTGTACTTTTAAGCATCTAGTCAGCTAGACCTTGCAGCTTTGAAAGGAAATTGAGAAATGGCTCACTTCCTGAACTTGGAGCACAAAAAAGCCTACAGCACCTGGTATTCCCAGGCGGTCTCCCATCCAGGTACTAACTAGGCCCGACACTGCTTAGCTTCCGAGATCAGACGACATCGGGCACATTCAGTGTGGTGTGGCCGTAGGCTCTGGGCTGAGTGAGTTTTGTACTTTTAAGCATCTAGTCGGCTAGACCTTGCAGTTTTGAAAGGCAATTGAGAAATGGCTCACTTCCTGAACTTGGAGTACAAAAAAGCCTACAGAACCTGGTATTCCCAGGCGGTCTCCCATCCAGGTACTAACTAGGCCCGACACTGCTTAGCTTCTGAGATCAGACGAGATCGGGCGCATTCAGTGTGGTGTGGCCGTAGGCTCTGGGCCTAGTGAGTTTTGTACTTTTAAGCATCTAGTCGGCTAGACCTTGCAGTTTTGAAAGGCAATTGAGAAATTGCTCACTTCCTGAACTTGGAGCACAAAAAAGCCTACAGCACCTGGTATTCCCAGGCAGTCTCCCATCCAGGTACTAACTAGGCCTGACACTGCTTAACTTCCAAGATCAGACAAGATCGGGTGCATTCAGTGTGGTGTGGCCGTAGGCTCTAGGAATGCTAAGAATATTACTCTTATGCATTTGCATTTAGTAAGCTAAGCCATGCAGCCACTTGCAACATGATACCACGCTCATCGCTCGATCAGGCGAGATATATAAGACTGGTGGGCCCATTCAGGACTCCTATGTCTGGTAGGATAACTTTAATTCATCTATCCTGTGTCTGTTGCAGGGAGATGGAAAGAACAATCAACACAATAATGGTTTTCTTTCATGCCTCTTGAAGGACTCAATATTCTCTGTACTGCATTACATGTGAAAGTCGATTTATTACCCATGAACACACTACCTGTATGCTAATTCTATGTAAAAAGGTAGCTCCAGCCCTCATGATGTTGTCCAACATTTCCGCTATAAAACGGGATACAATTATTTTGGAAACATACCAAATTTGAAAAGTAATTGAGAAGTTGCGCAATTACTAATCATGGAGCACAAAATAGCCTACAGCACCTGGTATTCCCAGGCGGTCTCCCATCCAGGTACTAACTAGGCCCGACACTGCTTAGCTTCCAAGATCAGGTGCATTCAGTGTGGTGTGGCCGTAGGCTCTGGGCCTAGTGAGTTTTGTACTTTTAAGCATCTAGTCAGCTAGACCTTGCAGTTTTGAAAGGCAATTGAGAAATGGCTCACTTCCTGAACTTGGAGCACAAAAAAGCCTACAGCACCTGGTATTCCCAGGCGGTCTCCCATCCAAGTACTAACTAGGCCCGACACTGCTTAACTTCCGAGATCAGGCGCATTCAGTGTGGTGTGGCCGTAGGCTCTGGGCCTAGTGAGTTTTGTACTTTTAAGCATCTAGTCGGCTAGACCTTGCAGTTTTGAAAGGCAATTGAGAAATGGCTCACTTCCTGAACTTGGAGTACAAAAAAGCCTACAGCACCTGGTATTCCCAGGCGGTCTCCCATCCAGGTACTAACTAGGCCTGACACTGCTTAGCTTCCTAGATCGGGCGCATTCAGTGTGGTGTGGCCGTGGGCTCTGGGCCTAGTGAGTTTTGTACTTTTAAGCATCTATTCGGCTAGACCTTGCAGTTTTGAAAGGCAATTGAGAAATGGCTCACTTCCTGAACTTGGAGCACAAAAAAGCCTACAGCACCTGGTATTCCCAGGCGGTCTCCCATCCAGGTACTAACTAGGCCCGACACTGCTTAGCTTCCGAGATCAGACAAGATCGGGCGCATTCAGTGTGGTGTGGCCGTAGGCTCTGTGCCTAGTGAGTTTTGTACTTTTAAGCATCTAGTCAGCTAGACCTTGCAGTTTTGAAAGGCAATTGAGAAATGGCTCACTTCCTGAACTTGGAGCACATAAAAGCCTACAGCACCTGGTATTCCCAGGCGGTCTCCCATCCAGGTACTAACTAGGCCCAACACTGCTTAGCTTCCGAGATCAGACGAGATCGGCACATGCAGTGTGGTGTGGCCGTAGGCTCTGGGCCTAGTGAGTTTTGTACTTTTAAGCATCTAGTCGGCTAGACCTTACAGTTTTGAAAGGCAATTGAGAAATGGGTCACTTCCTGAACTTGGAGTACAAAAAAGCCTACAGCACCTGGTATTCCCAAGCGGTCTCCCATCCAGGTACTAACTAGGCCCGACACTGCTTAGCTTCTGAGATCAGACGAGATCGGGTGCATTCAGTGTGGTGTGGCCGTAGGCTCTGGGGCTAGTCAGTTTTGTACTTTTAAGCATCTAGTCGGCTCGACCTTGCAGTTTGTAAAGGCAATTGAGAAATGGCTCACTTCCTGAACTTGGAGTACAAAAAAGCCTACAGCACCTGGTATTCCCAGGCGGTTTCCCATCCAGGTACTAACTAGGCCCGACCCTGCTTAGCTTCCGAGATTGGGCGCATTCACTGTGGTGTGGCCGTAGGCTCTGGGCCTAGTGAGTTTTGTACTTTTAAGCATCTAGTCGGCTAGACCTTGCAGTTTTGAAATGCAATTGAGAAATGGCTCACTTCCTGAACTTGGAGCACAAAAAAGCCTACAGCACCTGGTATTCCCAGGCGGTCTCCCATCCAGGTACTAACTAGGCCCGACACTGCTTAGCTTCCGAGATCAGACAAGATCGGGCGCATTCAGTGTGGTGCAGCCGTAGGCTTTGGGCCTAGTGAGTTTTGTACTTTTAAGCATCTAATCAGCTAGACCTTGCAGTTTTTAAAGGCAATTGAGAAATGGCTCACTTCCTGAACTTGGAGCACAAAAAAGCCTACAGCACCTGGTATTCCCAGGCGTCTCCCATCCAGATACTAACTAGGCCCGACACTGCTTAGCTTCCGAGATCGGGCGCATGCAGTGTGGTGTGGCCGTAGGCTCTGGGCCTAGTGAGTTTTGTACTTTTAAGCATCTAGTCGGCTAGACCTTGCAGTTTTGAAAGGCAATTGAGAAATGGCTCACTTCCTGAACTTGGAGTACAAAAAAGCCTACAGCACCTGGTATTCCCAGGCGGTCTCCCATCCAAATACTAACTAGGCCCGACACTGCTTAGCTTCTGAGATCAGACGAGATCGGGCGCATTCAGTGTGGTGTGGCCGTAGGCTCTGGGCTTAGTGAGTTTTGTACTTTTAAGCATCTAGTCGGCTAGACCTTGCAGGTTTGAAAGGCAATTGAGAAATGGCTCACTTCCTGAACTTGGAGCACAAAAAAGCCTACAGCACCTGGTATTCCCAGGCAGTCTCCCATCCAGGTACTAACTAGGCCTGACACTGCTTAACTTCCAAGATCAGACGAGATCGGGTGCATTCAGTGTGGTGTGGCCGTAGGTTCTAGGAATGCTAAGAATATTACTCTTATGCATTTGCATTTAGTTAGCTAAGCCATGCAGACACTTGCAACATGATACCACGCTCATCGCTCGATCAGGCGAGATATATAAGACTGGTGGGCCCATTCAGGACTCCTATGTCTGGTAGGATAACTTTAATTCATCCATCCTGTGTCTGTTGCAGGGAGGTGGAGAGAACAATCAACACAATAATGGTTTTCTTTCATGCCTCTTGAAGGACTCAATATTCTCTGTACTGCATTACATGTGAAAGTCGATTTATTACCCATGAACACACTACCTGTATGCTAATTCTATGTAAAAAGGTAGCTCCAGCCCTCATGATGTTGTCCAACATTTCCGCTATAAAACGGGATACAATTATTTTGGAAACATACCAAATTTGAAAAGTAATTGAGAAGTTGCGCAATTACTAATCATGGAGCACAAAATAGCCTACAGCACCTGGTATTGCCAGGTGGTCTCCCATCCAGGTACTAACTAGGCCTGACATTGCTTAGCTTCCGAGATCAGACGAGATTCAGTGTGGTGTGGCCGTAGGCTCTGAGCCTAGTGAGTTTTGTACTTTTAAGCATCTAGTCGGCTAGACCTTGCAGTTTTGAAAGGCAATTGAGAAATGGCTCACTTCCTGAACTTGGAGCACAAAAAAGCCTACAGCACCTGGTATTCCCAGGCGGTCTCCCATCCAGGTACTAACTAGGCCTGACACTGCTTAACTTCCAAGATCAGACAAGATCGGGTGCATTCAGTGTGGTGTGGCCGTAGGCTCTAGGAATGCTAAGAATATTACTCTTATGCATTTGCATTTAGTAAGCTAAGCCATGCAGCCACTTGCAACATGATACCACGCTCATCGCTCGATCAGGCGAGATATATAAGACTGGTGGGCCCATTCAGGACTCCTATGTCTGGTAGGATAACTTTAATTCATCCATCCTGTGTCTGTTGCAGGGAGATGGAGAGAACAATCAACACAATAATGGTTTTCTTTCATGCCTCTTGAAGGACTCAATATTCTCTGTACTGCATTACATGTGAAAGTCGATTTATTACCCATGAACACACTACCTGTATGCTAATTCTATGTAAAAAGGTAGCTCCAGCCCTCATGATGTTGTCCAACATTTCCGCTATAAAACGGGATACAATTATTTTGGAAACATACCAAATTTGAAAAGTAATTGAGAAGTTGCGCAATTACTAATCATGGAGCACAAAATAGCCTACAGCACCTGGTATTCCCAGGCGGTCTCCCATCCAGGTACTAACTAGGCCTGGCACTGCTTAGCTTCCGAGATCAGGCGCATTCAGTGTGGTGTGGCTGTAGGCTCTGGGCCTAGAGAGTTTTGTACTTTTAAGCATCTAGTCGGCTAGACCTTGCAGTTTTGAAAGGAAATTGAGAAATGGCTCACTTCCTGAACTTGGAGCACAAAAGAGCCTACAGCACCTGGTATTCCCAGGCGGTCTCCCATCCAGGTACTCACTAGGCCCGACACTGCTTAGCTTCCGAGATCAGATGAGATCGGGCGCATTCAGTGTGGTGTGGCCGTAGGCTCTGGGCCTACTGAGTTTTGTACTTTTAAGCATCTAGTCGGCTAGACCTTGCAGTTTTGAAAGGCAATTGAGAAATGGCTCACTTCCTGAACTTGGAGCACAAAAAAAGCCTACAGCACCTGGTATTCCCAGGCGGTCTCCCATCCAGGTACTAACTAGGCCCAACACTGCTTAGCTTCCAAGATCAGACGAGATCGGGCGCATTCAGTGTGGTGTGGCCGTAGGCTCTGGGCCTAGTGAGTTTTGTACTTTTAAGCATCTAGTCAGCTAGACCTTGCAGCTTTGAAAGGCAATTGAGAAATGGCTCACTTCCTGAACTTGGAGCACAAAAAAGCCTACAGCACCTGGTATTCCCAGGCGGTCTCCCATCCAGGTACTAACTAGGCCCGACACTGCTTAGCTTCCGAGATCAGACGACATCGGGCGCATTCAGTGTGGTGTGGCCGTAGGCTCTGGGCTGAGTGAGTTTTGTACTTTTAAGCATCTAGTCGGCTAGACCTTGCAGTTTTGAAAGGCAATTGAGAAATGGCTCACTTCCTGAACTTGGAGTACAAAAAAGCCTACAGAACCTGGTATTCCCAGGTGGTCTCCCATCCAGGTACTAACTAGGCCCGACACTGCTTAGCTTCTGAGATCAGACGAGATCGGGCGCATTCAGTGTGGTGTGGCCGTAGGCTCTGGGCCTAGTGAGTTTTGTACTTTTAAGCATCTAGTCGGCTAGACCTTGCAGTTTTGAAAGGCAATTGAGAAATGGCTCACTTCCTGAACTTGGAGCACAAAAAAGCCTACAGCACCTGGTATTCCCAGGCGGTCTCCCATCCAGGCACTAACTAGGCCCGACACTGCTTAGCTTCCGAGATCGGGTGCATTCAGTGTGGTGTGGCCGTAGGCTCTGGGCCTAGTGAGTTTTGTACTTTTAAGCATCTAGTCATCTAGACCTTGCAGTTTTGAAAGGCAATTGAGAAATGGCTTACTTCCTGAACTTGGAGCACAAAAAAGCCTACAGCACCTGGTATTCCCAGGCAGTCTCCCATCCAGGTACTAACTAGGCCCGACACTGCTTAGCTTCCGAGATCAGGCGCATTCAGTGCGGTGTGGCCGTAGGTTCTGGGCCTGGTGAGTTTTGTACTTTTAAGCATCTAGTCGGCTAGACCTTGCAGTTTTGAAAGGCAATTGAGAAATGTCTCACTTCCTGAACTTGGAGTACAAAAAAGCCTACAGCATCTGGTATTCCCAGGCGGTCTCCCATCCAGGTACTAACTAGGCCCGACACTGCTTAGCTTCTGAGATCAGACAAGATCGGGCGCATTCAGTGTGGTGTGGCCGTAGGCTCTGGGCCTAGTGAGTTTTGTACTTTTAAGCATCTAGTCAGCTAGACCTTGCAGTTTTGAAAGGCAATTGAGAAATGGCTCACTTCCTGAACTTGGAGTACAAAAAAGCCTACAGCACCTGGTATTCCCAGGCGGTCTCCCATCCAGGTACTAACTAGACCCGACACTGCTTAGCTTCCGAGATCAGACGAGATCGGGCGCATTCAGTGTGGTGTGGCCGTAGGCTCTGGGCCTAGTGAGTTTTGTACTTTTAAGCATCTAGTCGGCTAGACCTTGCAGTTTTGAAAGGCAATTGAGAAATGGCTCACTTCCTGAACTTGGAGTACAAAAAAGCCTACAGCACCTGGTATTCCCAGGCCGTCTCCCATCCAGGTACTAACTAGGCCTGACACTGCTTAGCTTCCTAGATCGGGCGCATTCAGTGTGGTGTAGCCGTAGGCTCTGGGCCTAGTGAGTTTTGTACTTTTAAGCATCTATTCGGCTAGACCTTGCAGTTTTGAAAGGCAATTGAGAAATGGCTCACTTCCTGAACTTGGAGCACAAAAAAGCCTACAGCACCTGGTATTCACAGGCGGTCTCCCATCCAGGTACTAACTAGGCCTGACACTGCTTAGCTTCCGAGATCAGACGAGATCGGCGCATGCAGTGTGGTGTGGCCGTAGGCTCTGGGCCTAGTGAGTTTTGTACTTTTAAGCATCTAGTCGGCTAGACCTTACAGTTTTGAAAGGCAATTGAGAAATGGCTCACTTCCTGAACTTGGAGTACAAAAAAGCCTACAGCACCTGGTATTCCCAAGCGGTCTCCCATCCAGGTACTAACTAGGCCCGACACTGCTTAACTTCCGAGATCAGACAAGATCAGGTGCATTCAGTGTGGTGTGGCCGTAGACTCTAGGAATGCTAAGAATATTACTCTTATGCATTTGCATTTAGTAAACTAAGCCATGCAGCCACTTGCAACATGATACCACGCTCATCACTCGATCAGGCGAGATATATAAGACTGGTGGGCCCATTCAGGACTCCTATGTCTGGTAGGATAACTTTAATTCATCCATCCTGTGTCTGTTGCAGGGAGGTGGAGAGAACAATCAACACAATAATGGTTTTCTTTCATGCCTCTTGAAGGACTCAATATTCTCTGTACTGCATTACATGTGAAAGTCGATTTATTACCCATGAACACACTACCTGTATGCTAATTCTATGTAAAAAGGTAGCTCCAGCCCTCATGATGTTGTCCAACATTTCCGCTATAAAACGGGATACAATTATTTTGGAAACATACCAAATTTGAAAAGTAATTGAGAAGTTGCGCAATTACTAATCATGGAGCACAAAATAGCCTACAGCACCTGGTATTGCCAGGCGGTCTCCCATCCAGGTACTAACTAGGCCTGACATTGCTTAGCTTCCGAGATCAGACGAGATTGGGCACATTCAGTGTGGTGTGGCCGTAGGCTCTGGGCCTTCTGAGTTTTGTACTTTTAAGCATCTAGTCGGCTAGACCTTGCAGTTTTGAAAGGCAATTGAGAAATGGCTCACTTCCTGAACTTGGAGCACAAAAAAGCCTACAGCACCTGGTATTCCCAGGCAGTCTCCCATCCAGGTACTAACTAGGCCTGACACTGCTTAACTTCCAAGATCAGACAAGATCGGGTGCATTCAGTGTGGTGTGGCCATAGGCTCTAGGAATGCTAAGAATATTACTCTTATGCATTTGCATTTAGTAAGCTAAGCCATGCAGCCACTTGCAACATGATACCACGCTCATCGCTCGATCAGGCGAGATATATAAGACTGGTGGGCCCATTCAGGACTCCTATGTCTGGTAGGATAACTTTAATTCATCCATCCTGTGTCTGTTGCAGGGAGGTGGAGAGAACAATCAACACAATAATGGTTTTCTTTCATGCCTCTTGAAGGACTCAATATTCTCTGTACTGCATTACATGTGAAAGTCGATTTATTACCCATGAACACACTACCTGTATGCTAATTCTATGTAAAAAGGTAGCTCCAGCCCTCATGATGTTGTCCAACATTTCCGCTATAAAACGGGATAGAATTATTTTGGAAACATACCAAATTTGAAAAGTAATTGAGAAGTTGCGCAATAAAACATACCAAATTTGAAAAGTAATTGAGAAGTTGCGCAATTACTAATCATGGAGCACAAAATAGCCTACAGCACCTGGTATTCCCAGGCGGTCTCCCATCCAGGTACTAACTAGGCCCGACACTGCTTAGCTTCCGAGATCAGGCGCATTCAGTGTGGTGTGGCCATAGGCTCTGGGCCTAGTGAGTTTTGTACTTTTAAGCATCTAGTCGGCTAGACCTTGCAGTTTTGAAAGGCAATTGAGAAATGGCTCACTTCCTGAACTTGGAGCACAAAAAAGCCTACAGCACCTGGTATTCCCAGGCGATCTCCCATCCAGGTACTAACTAGGCCCGACACTGCTTAGCTTCCGAGATCAGATGAGATCGGGCGCATTCAGTGTGGTGTGGCCGTAGGCTCTGGGCCTAGTGAGTTTTGTACTTTTAAGCATCTAGTCGGCTAGACCTTGCAGTTTTGAAAGGCAATTGAGAAATGGCTCACTTCCTGAACTTGGAGTACAAAAAAGCCTACAGCACCTGGTATTCCCAGGCAGTCTCCCATCCAGGTCCTAATTAGGCCCGACACTGCTTAGTTTCTGAGATCAGACGAGATCGGGCGCATTCAGTGTGGTGTGGCCGTAGGCTCTGGGCCTAGTGAGTTTTGTACTTTTAAGCATCTAGTCGGCTAGACCTTGCAGTTTTGAAAGGCAATTGAGAAATGGCTCACTTCCTGAACTTGGAGCACAAAAAGGCCTACAGCACCTGGTATTCCGAGGCAGTCTCCCATCCAGGTACTAACTAGGCCTGACACTGCTTAACTTCCGAGATCAGACGCATTCAGTGTGGTGTGGCCGTAGGCTCTAGGAATGCTAAGAATATTACTCTTATGCATTTGCATTTAGTAAGCTAAGCCATGCAGCCACTTGCAACATGATACCACGCTCATCGCTCGATCAGGCGAGATATATAAGACTGGTGGGCCCATTCAGGACTCCTATGTCTGGTAGGATAACTTTAATTCATCCATCCTGTGTCTGTTGCAGGGAGGTGGAGAGAACAATCAACACAATAATGGTTTTCTTTCATGCCTCTTGAAGGACTCAATATTCTCTGTACTGCATTACATGTGAAAGTCGATTTATTACCCATGAACACACTACCTGTATGCTAATTCTATGTAAAAAGGTAGCTCCAGCCCTCATGATGTTGTCCAACATTTCCGCTATAAAACGGGATACAATTATTTTGGAAACATACCAAATTTGAAAAGTAATTGAGAAGTTGCGCAATTACTAATCATGGAGCACAAAATAGCCTACAGCACCTGGTATTGCCAGGCGGTCTCCCATCCAGGTACTAACTAGGCCTGACATTGCTTAGCTTCCGAGATCAGACGAGACTGGGCGCATTCAGTGTGGTGTGGCCGTAGGCTCTGGGCCTAGTGAGTTTTGTACTTTTAAGCATCTAGTCGGCTAGACCTTGCAGTTTTGAAAGGCAATTGAGAAATGGCTCACTTCCTGAACTTGGAGCACAAAAAAGCCTACAGCACCTGGTATTCCCAGGCGGTCTCCCATCCAGGTACTAACTAGGCCCGACACTGCTTAGCTTTTGAGATCAGACGAAATCGGGCGCATTCAGTGTGGTGTGGCCGTAGGCTCTGGGCCTAGTGAGTTTTGTACTTTTAAGCATCTAGTCGGCTAGACCTTGCAGTTTTGAAAGGCAATTGAGAAATGGCTCACTTCCTGAACTTGGAGCACAAAAAAGCCTACAGCACCTGGTATTCCCAGGCGGTCTCCCATCCAGGTACTAACTAGGCCTGACACTGCTTAACTTCCGAGATCAGAGGAGATCGGGTGCATTCAGTGTGGTGTGGCCATAGGCTCTAGGAATGCTAAGAATATTACTCTTATGCAATTGCATTTAGTAAGCTAAGCCATGCAGCCACTTGCAACATGATACCACTCTCATCGCTCGATCAGGCGAGATATATAAGACTGGTGGGCCCATTCAGGACTCCTATGTCTGGTAGGATAACTTTAATTCATCCATCCTGTGTCTGTTGCAGGGAGGTGGAGAGAACAATCAACACAATAATGGTTTTCTTTCATGCCTCTTGAAGGACTCAATATTCTCTGTACTGCATTACATGTGAAAGTCGATTTATTACCCATGAACACACTACCTGTATGCTAATTCTATGTAAAAAGGTAGCTCCAGCCCTCATGATGTTGTCCAACATTTCCGCTATAAAACGGGATACAATTATTTTGGAAACATACCAAATTTGAAAAGTAATTGAGAAGTTGCGCAATTACTAATCATGGAGCACAAAATAGCCTACATCACCTGGTATTCCCAGGCAGTCTCCCATCCAGGTACTAACTAGGCCCGACACTGCTTAGCTTCCGAGATCAGGCACATTCAGTGTGGTGTGGCCGTAGGCTCTGGACCTAGTGAGTTTTGTACTTTTAAGCATCTAGTCGGCTAGACCTTGCAGTTTTGAAAGGCAATTGAGAAATGGCTCACTTCCTGAACTTGGAGTACAAAAAAGCCTACAGCACCTGGTATTCCCAGGCGGTCTCCGATCCAGGTACTAACTAGGCCCGACACTGCTTAGCTTCCGAGATCGGGCGCATTCAGTGTGGTGTGGCCATAGGCTTTGGGCCTAGTGAGTTTTGTACTTTTAAGCATCTAGTCGGCTAGACCTTGCAGTTTTGAAAGGTAATTGAGAAATGGCTCACTTCCTGAACTTGGAGCACAAAAAAGCCTACAGCACCTGGTATTCCCAGGCGGTCTCCCATCCAGGTACTAACTAGGCATGACACTGCTTAGCTTCTGAGATCAGGCGCATTCAGTGTGGTGTGGTCGTAGGCTCTGGGCCTAGTGAGTTTTGTACTTTTAAGCATCTAGTCGGCTAGACCTTGCAGTTTTGAGAGGCAATTGAGAAATGGCTCACTTCCTGAACTTGGAGCACAAAAAAGCCTACAGCACCTGCTATTCCGAGGCGGTCTCCCATCCAGGTACTAACTAGGGCTGACATTGCTTAACTTCCGAGATCAGAGGAGATCGGGTGCATTCAGTGTGGTGTGGCCATAGGCTCTACGAATGGTAAGAATATTACTCTTATGCATTTGCATTTAGTAAGCTAAGCCATGCAGCCACTTGCAACATGATACCACGCTCATCGCTCGATCAGGCGAGATATATAAGACTGGTGGGCCCATTCAGGACTCCTATGTCTGGTAGGATAACTTTAATTCATCTATCCTGTGTCTGTTGCAGGGAGATGGAAAGAACAATCAACACAATAATGGTTTTCTTTCATGCCTCTTGAAGGACTCAATATTCTCTGTACTGCATTACATGTGAAAGTCGATTTATTACCCATGAACACACTACCTGTATGCTAATTCTATGTAAAAAGGTAGCTCCAGCCCTCATGATGTTGTCCAACATTTCGGCTATAAAACGTGATACAATTATTTTGGAAACATACCAAATTTGAAAAGTAATTGAGAAGTTGCGCAATTACTAATCATGGAGCACAAAATAGCCTACAGCACCTGGTATTCCCAGGTGGTCTCCCATCCAGGTACTAACTAGGCCCGACACTGCTTAGCTTCCGAGATCAGGTGCATTCAGTGTGGTGTGGCGGTAGGCTCTGGGCCTAGTGAGTTTTGTACTTTTAAGCATCTAGTCGGCTAGACCTTGCAGTTTTGAAAGGCAATTGAGAAATGGCTCACTTCCTGAACTTGGAGCACAAAAAAGCCTACAGCACCTGGTATTCCCAGGCGGTCTCCCATCCAGGCACTAACTAGGCCCGACACTGCTTAGCTTCCGAGATCGGGTGCATTCAGTGTGGTGTGGCCGTAGGCTCTGGGCCTAGTGAGTTTTGTACTTTTAAGCATCTAGTCATCTAGACCTTGCAGTTTTGAAAGGCAATTGAGAAATGGCTTACTTCCTGAACTTGGAGCACAAAAAAGCCTACAGCACCTGGTATTCCCAGGCAGTCTCCCATCCAGGTACTAACTAGGCCCGACACTGCTTAGCTTCCGAGATCAGGCGCATTCAGTGCGGTGTGGCCGTAGGTTCTGGGCCTGGTGAGTTTTGTACTTTTAAGCATCTAGTCGGCTAGACCTTGCAGTTTTGAAAGGCAATTGAGAAATGTCTCACTTCCTGAACTTGGAGTACAAAAAAGCCTACAGCATCTGGTATTCCCAGGCGGTCTCCCATCCAGGTACTAACTAGGCCCGACACTGCTTAGCTTCTGAGATCAGACAAGATCGGGCGCATTCAGTGTGGTGTGGCCGTAGGCTCTGGGCCTAGTGAGTTTTGTACTTTTAAGCATCTAGTCAGCTAGACCTTGCAGTTTTGAAAGGCATTCGAGAAATGGCTCACTTCCTGAACTTGGAGTACAAAAAAGCCTACAGCACCTGGTATTCCCAGGCGGTCTCCCATCCAGGTACTAACTAGACCCGACACTGCTTAGCTTCCGAGATCAGACGAGATCGGGCGCATTCAGTGTGGTGTGGCCGTAGGCTCTGGGCCTAGTGAGTTTTGTACTTTTAAGCATCTAGTCGGCTAGACCTTGCAGTTTTGAAAGGCAATTGAGAAATGGCTCACTTCCTGAACTTGGAGTACAAAAAAGCCTACAGCACCTGGCATTCCCAGGCCGTCTCCCATCCAGGTACTAACTAGGCCTGACACTGCTTAGCTTCCTAGATCGGGCGCATTCAGTGTGGTGTAGCCGTAGGCTCTGGGCCTAGTGAGTTTTGTACTTTTAAGCATCTATTCGGCTAGACCTTGCAGTTTTGAAAGGCAATTGAGAAATGGCTCACTTCCTGAACTTGGAGCACAAAAAAGCCTACAGCACCTGGTATTCCCAGGCGGTCTCCCATCCAGGTACTAACTAGGCCTGACACTGCTTAGCTTCCGAGATCAGACGAGATCGGCGCATGCAGTGTGGTGTGGCCGTAGGCTCTGGGCCTAGTGAGTTTTGTACTTTTAAGCATCTAGTCGGCTAGACCTTACAGTTTTGAAAGGCAATTGAGAAATGGCTCACTTCCTGAACTTGGAGTACAAAAAAGCCTACAGCACCTGGTATTCCCAAGCGGTCTCCCATCCAGGTACTAACTAGGCCCGACACTGCTTAACTTCCGAGATCAGACAAGATCAGGTGCATTCAGTGTGGTGTGGCCGTAGACTCTAGGAATGCTAAGAATATTACTCTTATGCATTTGCATTTAGTAAACTAAGCCATGCAGCCACTTGCAACATGATACCACGCTCATCACTCGATCAGGCGAGATATATAAGACTGGTGGGCCCATTCAGGACTCCTATGTCTGGTAGGATAACTTTAATTCATCCATCCTGTGTCTGTTGCAGGGAGGTGGAGAGAACAATCAACACAATAATGGTTTTCTTTCATGCCTCTTGAAGGACTCAATATTCTCTGTACTGCATTACATGTGAAAGTCGATTTATTACCCATGAACACACTACCTGTATGCTAATTCTATGTAAAAAGGTAGCTCCAGCCCTCATGATGTTGTCCAACATTTCCGCTATAAAACGGGATACAATTATTTTGGAAACATACCAAATTTGAAAAGTAATTGAGAAGTTGCGCAATTACTAATCATGGAGCACAAAATAGCCTACAGCACCTGGTATTGCCAGGCGGTCTCCCATCCAGGTACTAACTAGGCCTGACATTGCTTAGCTTCCGAGATCAGACGAGATTGGGCACATTCAGTGTGGTGTGGCCGTAGGCTCTGGGCCTTCTGAGTTTTGTACTTTTAAGCATCTAGTCGGCTAGACCTTGCAGTTTTGAAAGGCAATTGAGAAATGGCTCACTTCCTGAACTTGGAGCACAAAAAAGCCTACAGCACCTGGTATTCCCAGGCAGTCTCCCATCCAGGTACTAACTAGGCCTGACACTGCTTAACTTCCAAGATCAGACAAGATCGGGTGCATTCAGTGTGGTGTGGCCATAGGCTCTAGGAATGCTAAGAATATTACTCTTATGCATTTGCATTTAGTAAGCTAAGCCATGCAGCCACTTGCAACATGATACCACGCTCATCGCTCGATCAGGCGAGATATATAAGACTGGTGGGCCCATTCAGGACTCCTATGTCTGGTAGGATAACTTTAATTCATCCATCCTGTGTCTGTTGCAGGGAGGTGGAGAGAACAATCAACACAATAATGGTTTTCTTTCATGCCTCTTGAAGGACTCAATATTCTCTGTACTGCATTACATGTGAAAGTCGATTTATTACCCATGAACACACTACCTGTATGCTAATTCTATGTAAAAAGGTAGCTCCAGCCCTCATGATGTTGTCCAACATTTCCGCTATAAAACGGGATAGAATTATTTTGGAAACATACCAAATTTGAAAAGTAATTGAGAAGTTGCGCAATAAAACATACCAAATTTGAAAAGTAATTGAGAAGTTGCGCAATTACTAATCATGGAGCACAAAATAGCCTACAGCACCTGGTATTCCCAGGCGGTCTCCCATCCAGGTACTAACTAGGCCCGACACTGCTTAGCTTCCGAGATCAGGCGCATTCAGTGTGGTGTGGCCATAGGCTCTGGGCCTAGTGAGTTTTGTACTTTTAAGCATCTAGTCGGCTAGACCTTGCAGTTTTGAAAGGCAATTGAGAAATGGCTCACTTCCTGAACTTGGAGCACAAAAAAGCCTACAGCACCTGGTATTCCCAGGCGATCTCCCATCCAGGTACTAACTAGGCCCGACACTGCTTAGCTTCCGAGATCAGATGAGATCGGGCGCATTCAGTGTGGTGTGGCCGTAGGCTCTGGGCCTAGTGAGTTTTGTACTTTTAAGCATCTAGTCGGCTAGACCTTGCAGTTTTGAAAGGCAATTGAGAAATGGCTCACTTCCTGAACTTGGAGTACAAAAAAGCCTACAGCACCTGGTATTCCCAGGCAGTCTCCCATCCAGGTCCTAATTAGGCCCGACACTGCTTAGTTTCTGAGATCAGACGAGATCGGGCGCATTCAGTGTGGTGTGGCCGTAGGCTCTGGGCCTAGTGAGTTTTGTACTTTTAAGCATCTAGTCGGCTAGACCTTGCAGTTTTGAAAGGCAATTGAGAAATGGCTCACTTCCTGAACTTGGAGCACAAAAAGGCCTACAGCACCTGGTATTCCGAGGCAGTCTCCCATCCAGGTACTAACTAGGCCTGACACTGCTTAACTTCCGAGATCAGACGCATTCAGTGTGGTGTGGCCGTAGGCTCTAGGAATGCTAAGAATATTACTCTTATGCATTTGCATTTAGTAAGCTAAGCCATGCAGCCACTTGCAACATGATACCACGCTCATCGCTCGATCAGGCGAGATATATAAGACTGGTGGGCCCATTCAGGACTCCTATGTCTGGTAGGATAACTTTAATTCATCCATCCTGTGTCTGTTGCAGGGAGGTGGAGAGAACAATCAACACAATAATGGTTTTCTTTCATGCCTCTTGAAGGACTCAATATTCTCTGTACTGCATTACATGTGAAAGTCGATTTATTACCCATGAACACACTACCTGTATGCTAATTCTATGTAAAAAGGTAGCTCCAGCCCTCATGATGTTGTCCAACATTTCCGCTATAAAACGGGATAGAATTATTTTGGAAACATACCAAATTTGAAAAGTAATTGAGAAGTTGCGCAATTACTAATCATGGAGCACAAAATAGCCTACAGCACCTGGTATTGCCAGGCGGTCTCCCATCCAGGTACTAACTAGGCCTGACATTGCTTAGCTTCCGAGATCAGACGAGATTGGGCGCATTCAGTGTGGTGTGGCCGTAGGCTCTGGGCCTACTGAGTTTTGTACTTTTAAGCATCTAGTCGGCTAGACCTTGCAGTTTTGAAAGGCAATTGAGAAATGGCTCACTTCCTGAACTTGGAGCACAAAAAAAGCCTACAGCACCTGGTATTCCCAGGCGGTCTCCCATCCAGGTACTAACTAGGCCCGACACTGCTTAGCTTCCGAGATCAGACGAGATCGGGCGTATTCAGTGTGGTGTGACCGTAGGCTCTGGGCCTAGTGAGTTTTGTACTTTTAAGCATCTAGTCAACTAGACCTTGCAGCTTTGAAAGGCAATTGAGAAATGGCTCACTTCCTGAACTTGGAGCACAAAAAAGCCTACAGCACCTGGTATTCCCAGGCGGTCTCCCATCCAGGTACTAACTAGGCCCGACACTGCTTAGTTTCCGAGATCAGACGACATCGGGCGCATTCAGTGTGGTGTGGCCGTAGGCTCTGGGCCGAGTGAGTTTTGTACTTTTAAGCATCTAGTCGGCTAGACCTTGCAGTTTTGAAAGGCAATTGAGAAATGGCTCACTTCCTGAACTTGGAGTACAAAAAAGCCTACAGAACCTGGTATTCCCAGGGGGTCTCCCATCCAGGTACTAACTAGGCCCGACACTGCTTAGCTTCTGAGATCAGAGGAGATCGGGCGCATTCAGTGTGGTGTGGCCGTAGGCTCTGGGCCTAGTGAGTTTTGTACTTTTAAGCATCTAGTCGGCTAGACCTTGCAGTTTTGAAAGGCAATTGAGAAATGGCTCACTTCCTGAACTTGGAGCACAAAAAAGCCTACAGCACCTGGTATTCCCAGGCGGTCTCCCATCCAGGTACTAACTAGGCCTGACACTGCTTAACTTCCGAGATCAGACGAGATCGGGTGCATTCAGTGTGGTGTGGCCGTAGGCTCTAGGAATGCTAAGAATATTACTCTTATGCATTTGCATTTAGTAAGCTAAGCCATGCAGCCACTTGCAACATGATACCACGCTCATCGCTCGATCAGGCTCGATCAGGCGAGATATATAAGACTGGTGGGCCCATTCAGGACTCCTATGTCTGGTAGGATAACTTTAATTCATCCATCCTGTGTCTGTTGCAGGGAGGTGGAGAGAACAATGAACACAATAATGGTTTTCTTTCATGCCTCTTGAAGGACTCAATATTCTCTGTACTGCATTACATGTGAAAGTCGATTTATTACCCATGAACACACTACCTGTATGCTAATTCTATGTAAAAAGATAGCTCCAGCCCTCATGATGTTGTCCAACATTTCCGCTATAAAACGGGATACAATTATTTTGGAAACATACCAAATTTGAAAAGTAATTGAGAAGTTGCGCAATTACTAATCATGGAGCACAAAATAGCCTACAGCACCTGGTATTGCCAGGCGGTCTCCCATCCAGGTACTAACTAGGCCTGACATTGCTTAGCTTCCGAGATCAGATGAGACTGGGCGCATTCAGTGTGGTGTGGCCGTAGGCTCTGGGCCTAGTGAGTTTTGTACTTTTAAGCATCTAGTCGGCTAGACCTTGCAGTTTTGAAAGGCAATTGAGAAATGGCTCACTTCCTGAACTTGGAGCACAAAAAAGCCTACAGCACCTGGTATTCCCAGGCGGTCTCCCATCCAGGTACTAACTAGGCCCGACACTGCTTAGCTTTTGAGATCAGACGAAATCGGGCGCATTCAGTGTGGTGTGGCCGTAGGCTCTGGGCCTAGTGAGTTTTGTACTTTTAAGCATCTAGTCGGCTAGACCTTGCAGTTTTGAAAGGCAATTGAGAAATGGCTCACTTCCTGAACTTGGAGCACAAAAAAGCCTACAGCACCTGGTATTCCCAGGCGGTCTCCCATCCAGGTACTAACTAGGCCTGACACTGCTTAACTTCCGAGATCAGAGGAGATCGGGTGCATTCAGTGTGGTGTGGCCATAGGCTCTAGGAATGCTAAGAATATTACTCTTATGCAATTGCATTTAGTAAGCTAAGCCATGCAGCCACTTGCAACATGATACCACTCTCATCGCTCGATCAGGCGAGATATATAAGACTGGTGGGCCCATTCAGGACTCCTATGTCTGGTAGGATAACTTTAATTCATCCATCCTGTGTCTGTTGCAGGGAGGTGGAGAGAACAATCAACACAATAATGGTTTTCTTTCATGCCTCTTGAAGGACTCAATATTCTCTGTACTGCATTACATGTGAAAGTCGATTTATTACCCATGAACACACTACCTGTATGCTAATTCTATGTAAAAAGGTAGCTCCAGCCCTCATGATGTTGTCCAACATTTCCGCTATAAAACGGGATACAATTATTTTGGAAACATACCAAATTTGAAAAGTAATTGAGAAGTTGCGCAATTACTAATCATGGAGCACAAAATAGCCTACATCACCTGGTATTCCCAGGCAGTCTCCCATCCAGGTACTAACTAGGCCCGACACTGCTTAGCTTCCGAGATCAGGCACATTCAGTGTGGTGTGGCCGTAGGCTCTGGACCTAGTGAGTTTTGTACTTTTAAGCATCTAGTCGGCTAGACCTTGCAGTTTTGAAAGGCAATTGAGAAATGGCTCACTTCCTGAACTTGGAGTACAAAAAAGCCTACAGCACCTGGTATTCCCAGGCGGTCTCCGATCCAGGTACTAACTAGGCCCGACACTGCTTAGCTTCCGAGATCGGGCGCATTCAGTGTGGTGTGGCCATAGGCTTTGGGCCTAGTGAGTTGTGTACTTTTAAGCATCTAGTCGGCTAGACCTTGCAGTTTTGAAAGGTAATTGAGAAATGGCTCACTTCCTGAACTTGGAGCACAAAAAAGCCTACAGCACCTGGTATTCCCAGGCGGTCTCCCATCCAGGTACTAACTAGGCATGACACTGCTTAGCTTCTGTGATCAGGCGCATTCAGTGTGGTGTGGTCGTAGGCTCTGGGCCTAGTGAGTTTTGTACTTTTAAGCATCTAGTCGGCTAGACCTTGCAGTTTTGAGAGGCAATTGAGAAATGGCTCACTTCCTGAACTTGGAGCACAAAAAAGCCTACAGCACCTGCTATTCCGAGGCGGTCTCCCATCCAGGTACTAACTAGGGCTGACATTGCTTAACTTCCGAGATCAGAGGAGATCGGGTGCATTCAGTGTGGTGTGGCCATAGGCTCTACGAATGGTAAGAATATTACTCTTATGCATTTGCATTTAGTAAGCTAAGCCATGCAGCCACTTGCAACATGATACCACGCTCATCGCTCGATCAGGCTCGATCAGGCGAGATATATAAGACTGGTGGGCCCATTCAGGACTCCTATGTCTGGTAGGATAACTTTAATTCATCCATCCTGTGTCTGTTGCAGGGAGGTGGAGAGAACAATCAACACAATAATGGTTTTCTTTCATGCCTCTTGAAGGACTCAATATTCTCTGTACTGCATTACATGTGAAAGTCGATTTATTACCCATGAACACACTACCTGTATGCTAATTCTATGTAAAAAGGTAGCTCCAGCCCTCATGATGTTGTCCAACATTTCCGCTATAAAACGGGATACAATTATTTTGGAAACATACCAAATTTGTAAAGTAATTTAGAAGTTGCGCAATTACTAATCATGGAGCACAAAATAGCCTACAGCACCTGGTATTGCCAGGCGGTCTCCCATCCAGGTACTAACTAGGCCTGACATTGCTTAGCTTCCGAGATCAGACGAGATTGGGCGCATTCAGTGTGGTGTGGCCGTAGGCTCTGGGCCTAGTGAGTTTTGTACTTTTAAGCATCTAGTCGGCTAGACCTTGCAGTTTTGAAAGGCAATTGAGAAATGGCTCACTTCCTGAACTTGGAGCACAAAAAAGCCTACAGCACCTGGTATTCCCAGGCGGTCTCCCATCCAGGTACTAACTAGGCCCGACACTGCTTAACTTCCTAGATCGGGCGCATTCAGTGTGGTGTGGCCGTAGGCTCTGGGCCTAGTGAGTTTTGTACTTTTAAGCATCTAGTCGGCTAGACCTTGCAGTTTTGAAAGGCAATTGAGAAATGGCTCACTTCCTGAACTTGGAGCACAAAAAAGCCTACAGCACCTGGTATTCCGAGGCTGTCTCCCATCCACGTACTAACTAGGCCTGACACTGCTTAGCTTCCGAGATCAGACGAGATCGGGCGCATTCAGTGTGGTGTGGCCGTAGGCTCTGGGCCTAGTGAGTTTTGTACTTTTAAGCATCTAGTCGGCTAGACCTTGCAGTTTTGAAAGGCAATTGAGAAATGGCTCACTTCCTGAACTTGGAATACAAAAAAGCCTACAGCACCTGGTATTCCCATGCAGTCTCCCATCCAGGTACTAACTAGGCCCGACCCTGCTTAGCTTCCGAGATTGGGCGCATTCAGTGTGGTGTGGCCGTAGTCTCTGGGCCTAGTGAGTTTTGTACTTTTAAGCATCTAGTCGGCTAGACCTTGCAGTTTTGAAAGGCAATTGAGAAATGGCTCACTTCCTGAACTTGGAGCACAAAAAAGCCTACAGCACCTGGTGTTCCCAGGCGGTCTCCCATCGAGGTACTAACTAGGCCCAACACTGCTTAGCTTCCAAGATTAGACGAGATCGGGCGCATTCAGTGTGGTGTGGCCGTAGGCTCTGGGCCTAGTGAGTTTTGTACTTTTAAGCATCTAGTCGGCTAGACCTTGCAGTTTTGAAAGGCAATTGAGAAATGGCTCACTTCCTGAACTTGGAATACAAAAAAGCCTACAGCACCTGGTATTCCCAGGCGGTCTCCCATCCAGGTACTAACTAGGCCCGACCCTGCTTAGCTTCCGAGATCGGGTGCATTCAGTGTGGTGTGGCCGTAGGCTCTGGGCCTAGTGAGTTTTGTACTTTTAAGCATCTAGTCGGCTAGACCTTGCAGTTTTGAAAGGCAATTGAGAAATGGCTCACTTCCTGAACTTGGAGCACAAAAAAGCCTACAGCACCTGGTGTTCCCAGGCGGTCTCCCATCCAGGTACTAACTAGGCCCAACACTGCTTAGCTTCCGAGATCAGACGAGATCGGGCGCATTCAGTGTGGTGTGGCCGTAGGCTCTGGGCCTAGTGAGTTTTGTACTTTTAAGCATCTAGTCAGCTAGACCTTGCAGTTTTGAAAGGCAATTGAGAAATGGCTCACTTCCTGAACTTGGAGTACAAAAAACCCTACAGCACCTGGTATTCCCAGGCGGTCTCCCATCCAGGTACTAACTAGGCCCAACACTGCTTAGCTTCCGAGATCAGACGAGATCGGGCGCATTCAGTGTGGTGTGGCCGTAGGCTCTGGGCCTAGTGAGTTTTGTACTTTTAAGCATCTAGTCAGCTAGACCTTGCAGTTTTGAAAGGCAATTGAGAAATGGCTCACTTCCTGAACTTGGAGTACAAAAAAGCCTACAGCACCTGGTATTCCCAGGCGGTCTCCCATCCAGGTACTAACTAGGCCCGACACTGCTTAGCTTCCGAGATCAGACGAGATCGGGCGCATTCAGTGTGGTGTGGCCGTAGGCTCTGTGCCTAGTGAGTTTTGTACTTTTATGCATCTAGTCAGCTAGACCTTGTAGTTTTGAAAGGCAATTGAGAAATGGCTCACTTCCTGAACTTGGAGCACAAAAAAGCCTACACCACCTGGTATTCCTAGGCGGTCTCCCATCCAGGTACTAACTAGGCCCGACACTGCTTAGCTTCCGAGATCAGATGAGATCGGGCGCATTCAGTGTGGTGTGGCCGTAGGCTCTGGGCTTAGTGAGTTTTGTACTTTTAAGCATCTAGTCAGCTAGACCTTGCAGTTTTGAAAAGCAATTGAGAAATGGCTCACTTCCTGAACTTGGAGCACAAAAAAGCCTACACCACCTGGTATTCCTAGGCGGTCTCCCATCCAGGTACTAACTAGGCCCGACCCTACTTAGCTTCCGAGATCGGGCGTATTCAGTGTGGTGTGGCCGTAGGCTCTGTGCCTAGTGAGTTTTGTACTTTTAAGCATCTAGTCGGCTAGACCTTGCAGTTTTGAAAGGCAATTGAGAAATGGCTCACTTCCTGAACTTGGAGCACAAAAAAGCCTACAGCACCTGGTGTTCCCAGGCGGTCTCCCATCCAGGTACTAACTAGGCCCAACACTGCTTAGCTTCCGAGATCAGACGAGATCGGGCGCATTCAGTGTGGTGTGGCCGTAGGCTCTGGGCCTAGTGAGTTTTGTACTTTTAAGCATCTAGTCAGCTAGACCTTGCAGTTTTGAAAGGCAATTGAGAAATGGCTCACTTCCTGAACTTGGAGTACAAAAAAGCCTACAGCACCTGGTATTCCCAGGCGGTCTCCCATCCAGGTACTAACTAGGCACGACACTGCTTAGCTTCCGAGATCAGGCGCATTCAGTGTGGTGTGGCCGTAGGCTCTGTGCCTAGTGAGTTTTGTACTTTTATGCATCTAGTCAGCTAGACCTCGTAGTTTTGAAAGGCAATTGAGAAATGGCTCACTTCCTGAACTTGGAGCACAAAAAAGCCTACACCACCTGGTATTCCTAGGCGGTCTCCCATCCAGGTACTAACTAGGCCCGACACTGCTTAGCTTCCGAGATCAGGCGCATTCAGTGTGGTGTGGCCGTAGGCTCTGGGCTTAGTGAGTTTTGTACTTTTAAGCATCTAGTCAGCTAGACCTTGCAGTTTTGAAAAGCAATTGAGAAATGGCTCACTTCCTGAACTTGGAATACAAAAAAGCCTACAGCACCTGGTATTCCCAGGCAGTCTCCCATCCAGGTACTAACTAGGCCTGACACTGCTTAACTTCCGAGATCAAACGAGATCGGGTGCATTCAGTGTGGTGTGGCCGTAGGCTCTAGGAATGCTAAGAATATTACTCTTATGCATTTGCATTTAGTAAGCTAAGCCATGCAGCCACTTGCAACATGATACCACGCTCATCGGTCGATCAGGCTCTATCAGGCGAGATATATAAGACTGGTGGGCCCATTCAGGACTCCTATGTCTGGTAGGATAACTTTAATTCATCCATCCTGTGTCTGTTGCAGGGAGGTGGAGAGAACAATCAACACAATAATGGTTTTCTTTCATGCCTCTTGAAGGACTCAATATTCTCTGTACTGCATTACATGTGAAAGTCGATTTATTACCCATGAACACACTACCTGTATGCTAATTCTATGTAAAAAGGTAGCTCCAGCCCTCATGATGTTGTCCAACATTTCCGCTATAAAACGGGATACAATTATTTTGGAAACATAGCAAATTTGAAAAGTAATTGAGAAGTTGCGCAATTACTAATCATGGAGCACAAAATAGCCTACAGCACCTGGTATTCCCAGGCGGTCTCCCATCCAGGTACTAACTAGGCCCGACACTGCTTAGCTTCCGAGATCAGGCGCATTCAGTTTGGTGTACTAACTAGGCCCGACACTGCTTAGCTTCCGAGATCAGGCGCATTCAGTGTGGTGTGGCTGTAGGCCTAGTGAGTTTTGTACTTTTAAGCATCTAGTCGGCTAGACCTTGCAGTTTTGAAAGGCAATTGAGAAATGGCTCACTTCCTGAACTTGGAGCACAAAAAAGCCTACAGCACCTGGTATTCCCAGGCGGTCTCCCATCCAGGTACTAACTAGGCCCGACACTGCTTAGCTTCCGAAATCAGATGAGATCGGGCGCATTCAGTGTGGTGTGGCCGTAGGCTCTGGGCCTAGTGAGTTTTGTACTTTTAAGCATCTAGTCGGCTAGACCTTGCAGTTTTGAAAGGCAATTGAGAAATGGCTCACTTCCTGAACTTGGAGCACAAAAAAGCCTACAGCACCTGGTATTCCCAGGCGGTCTCCCATCCAGGTACTAACTAGGCCCGACACTGCTTAACTTCCTAGATTGGGCGCATTCAGTGTGGTGTGGCCGTAGGCTCTGGGCCTAGTGAGTTTTGTACTTTTAAGCATCTAGTCGGCTAGACCTTGCAGTTTTGAAAGGCAATTGAGAAATGGCTCACTTCCTGAACTTGGAGCACAAAAAAGCCTACAGCACCTGGTATTCCGAGGCTGTCTCCCATCCAGGTACTAACTAGGCCCGACACTGCTTAGCTTCCGAGATCAGACGAGATTGGGCGCATTCAGTGTGGTGTGGCCGTAGGCTCTGGGCCTAGTGAGTTTTGTACTTTTAAGCATCTAGTCGGCTAGACCTTGCAGTTTTGAAAGGCAATTGAGAAATGGCTCACTTCCTGAACTTGGAGCACAAAAAAGCCTACAGCACCTGGTATTCCCAGGCGGTCTCCCATCCAGGTACTAACTAGGCCCGACACTGCTTAGCTTCCGAGATCAGACGAGATCGGGCGCATTAAGTGTGGTGTGGCCGTAGGCTCTGGGCCTAGTGAGTTTTGTACTTTTATGCATCTAGTCAGCTAGACCTTGTAGTTTTGAAAGGCAATTGAGAAATGGCTCACTTCCTGAACTTGGAGCACAAAAAAGCCTACAGCACCTGGTGTTCCCAGGCGGTCTCCCATCCAGGTACTAACTAGGCCCAACACTGCTTAGCTTCCGAGATCAGACGAGATCGGGCGCATTCAGTGTGGTGTGGCCGTAGGCTCTGGGCCTAGTGAGTTTTGTACTTTTAAGCATCTAGTCAGCTAGACCTTGCAGTTTTGAAAGGCAATTGAGAAATGGCTCACTTCCTGAACTTGGAGTACAAAAAAGCCTACAGCACCTGGTATTCCCAGGCAGTCTCCCATCCAGGTACTAACTAGGCCCGACACTGCTTAGCTTCCGAGATCAGACGAGATCGGGCGCATTCAGTGTGGTGTGGCCGTAGGCTCTGGGCCTAGTGAGTTTTGTACTTTTATGCATCTAGTCAGCTAGACCTTGTAGTTTTGAAAGTCAATTGAGAAATGGCTCACTTCCTGAACTTGGAGCACAAAAAAGCCTACACCACCTGGTATTCCTAGGCGGTCTCCCATCCAGGTAGTAACTAGGCCCGACACTGCTTAGCTTCCGAGATCAGATGAGATCGGGCGCATTCAGTGTGGTGTGGCCGTAGGCTCTGGGCTTAGTGAGTTTTGTACTTTTAAGCATCTAGTCAGCTAGACCTTGCAGTTTTGAAAAGCAATTGAGAAATGGCTCACTTCCTGAACTTGGAATACAAAAAAGCCTACAGCACCTGGTATTCCCAGGCAGTCTCCCATCCAGGTACTAACTAGGCCTGACACTGCTTAACTTCCGAGATCAAACGAGATCGGGTGCATTCAGTGTGGTGTGGCCGTAGGCTCTAGGAATGCTAAGAATATTACTCTTATGCATTTGCATTTAGTAAGCTAAGCCATGCAGCCACTTGCAACATGATACCACGCTCATCGGTCGATCAGGCTCTATCAGGCGAGATATATAAGACTGGTGGGCCCATTCAGGACTCCTATGTCTGGTAGGATAACTTTAATTCATCCATCCTGTGTCTGTTGCAGGGAGGTGGAGAGAACAATCAACACAATAATGGTTTTCTTTCATGCCTCTTGAAGGACTCAATATTCTCTGTACTGCATTACATGTGAAAGTCGATTTATTACCCATGAACACACTACCTGTATGCTAATTCTATGTAAAAAGGTAGCTCCAGCCCTCATGATGTTGTCCAACATTTCCGCTATAAAACGGGATACAATTATTTTGGAAACATAGCAAATTTGAAAAGTAATTGAGAAGTTGCGCAATTACTAATCATGGAGCACAAAATAGCCTACAGCACCTGGTATTCCCAGGCGGTCTCCCATCCAGGTACTAACTAGGCCCGACACTGCTTAGCTTCCGAGATCAGGCGCATTCAGTTTGGTGTACTAACTAGGCCCGACACTGCTTAGCTTCCGAGATCAGGCGCATTCAGTGTGGTGTGGCTGTAGGCCTAGTGAGTTTTGTACTTTTAAGCATCTAGTCGGCTAGACCTTGCAGTTTTGAAAGGCATTTGAGAAATGGCTCACTTCCTGAACTTGGAGCACAAAAAAGCCTACAGCACCTGGTATTCCCAGGCGGTCTCCCATCCAGGTACTAACTAGGCCCGACACTGCTTAGCTTCCGAGATCAGACGAGATCGGGCGCATTCAGTGTGGTGTGGCCGTAGGCTCTGGGCCTAGTGAGTTTTGTACTTTTAAGCATCTAGTCGGCTAGACCTTGCAGTTTTGAAAGGCAATTGAGAAATGGCTCACTTCCTGAACTTGGAGCACAAAAAAGCCTACAGCACCTGGTATTCCCAGGTGGTCTCCCATCCAGGTACTAACTAGGCGTGACACTGCTTAGCTTCCGAAATCAGACGAGATCGGGCGCATTCAGTGTGGTGTGGCCGTAGGCTCTGGGCCTAGTGAGTTTTGTACTTTTAAGCATCTAGTCGGCTAGACCTTGCAGTTTTGAAAGGCAATTGAGAAATGGCTCACTTCCTGAACTTGGAGCACAAAAAAGCCTACAGCACCTGGTATTCCCAGGCGGTCTCCCATCCAGGTACTAACTAGGCCCGACACTGCTTAATTTCCTAGATTGGGCGCATTCAGTGTGGTGTGGCCGTAGGCTCTGGGCCTAGTGAGTTTTGTACTTTTAAGCATCTAGTCGGCTAGACCTTGCAGTTTTGAAAGGCAATTGAGAAATGGCTCACTTCCTGAACTTGGAGCACAAAAAAGCCTACAGCACCTGGTATTCCAAGGCTGTCTCCCATCCAGGTACTAACTAGGCCCGACACTGCTTAGCTTCCGAGATCAGACGAGATTGGGCGCATTCAGTGTGGTGTGGCCGTAGGCTCTGGGCCTAGTTAGTTTTGTACTTTTAAGCATCTAGTCGGCTAGACCTTGCAGTTTTGAAAGGCAATTTAGAAATGGCTCACTTCCTGAACTTGGAGCACAAAAAAAGCCTACAGCACCTGGTATTCCCAGGCGGTCTCCCATCCAGGTACTAACTAGGCCCGACACTGCTTAGCTTCCGAGATCAGACGAGATCGGGCGCATTCAGTGTGGTGTGGCCGTAGGCTCTGGGCCTAGTGAGTTTTGTACTTTTATGCATCTAGTCAGCTAGACCTTGTAGTTTTGAAAGACAATTGAGAAATGGCTCACTTCCTGAACTTGGAGCACAAAAAAGCCTACAGCACCTGGTATTCCCAGGCGGTCTCCCAACCAGGTACTAACTAGACCCGACACTGCTTAGCTTCCGAGATCAGACGAGATCGGGCGCATTCAGTGTGGTGTGGCCGTAGGCTCTGGACCTAGTGAGTTTTGTACTTTTAAGCATCTAGTCGGCTAGACCTTGCAGTTTTGAAAGGCAATTGAGAAATGGCTCACTTCCTGAACTTGGAGTACAAAAAAGCCTACAGCATCTGGTATTCCCAGGTGGTCTCCCATCCAGGTACTAACTAGGCCTGACACTGCTTAGCTTCCTAGATCGGGTGCATTCAGTGTGGTGTGGCCGTAGGCTCTGGGCCTAGTGAGTTTTGTACTTTTAAGCATCTATTCGGCTAGACCTTGCAGTTTTGAAAGGCAATCGAGAAATGGCTCACTTCCTGAACTTGGAGCACAAAAAAGCCTACAGCACCTGGTATTCCCAGGCGGTCTCCCATCCAGGTACTAACTAGGCCCGACACTGTTTAGCTTCCGAGATCAGACGAGATCGGGCGCATTCAGTGTGGTGTGGCCGTAGGCTCTGGGCCTAGTGAGTTTTGTACTTTTAAGCATCTAGTCAGCTAGACCTTGCAGTTATGAAAGGCAATTGAGAAATGGCTCACTTCCTGAACTTGGAGCACAAAAAAGCCTACAGCACCTGGTATTCCCAGGCGGTCTCCCATCCAGGTACTAACTAGGCCCGACACTGCTTAGCTTCCGAGATCAGACGAGATCGGCGCATGCAGTGTGGTGTGGCCGTAGGCTCTGGGCCTAGTGAGTTTTGTACTTTTAAGCATCTAGTCGGCTAGACCTTACAGTTTTGAAAGGCAATTGAGAAATGGCTCACTTCCTGAACTTGGAGTACAAAAAAGCCTACAGCACCTGGTATTCCCAAGCGGTCTCCCATCCAGGTACTAACTAGGCCCAACACTGCTTAGCTTCTGAGATCAGACGAGATCGGGTGCATTCAGTGTGGTGTGGCCGTAGGCTCTGGGGCTAGTCAGTTTTGTACTTTTAAGCATCTAGTCGGCTAGACCTTGCAGTTTTGAAAGGCAATTGAGAAATGGCTCACTTCCTGAACTTGGAGTACAAAAAAGCCTACAGCACCTGGTATTCCCATGCAGTTTCCCATCCAGGTACTAACTAGGCCCGACCCTGCTTAGCTTCCGAGATTGGGCGCATTCAGTGTGGTGTGGCCGTAGGCTCTGGGCCTAGTGAGTTTTGTACTTTTAAGCATCTAGTCGGCTAGACCTTGCAGTTTTGAAATGCAATTGAGAAATGGCTCACTTCCTGAACTTGGAGCACAAAAAAGCCTACACTACCTGGTATTCCCAGGCGGTCTCCAATCCAGGTACTAACTAGGCCCGACACTGCTTAGCTTCCGAGATCAGACAAGATCAGGCGCATTCAGTGTGGTGTGGCTGTAGGCCTAGTGAGTTTTGTACTTTTAAGCATCTAGTCGGCTAGACCTTGCAGTTTTGAAAGGCAATTGAGAAATGGCTCACTTCCTGAACTTGGAGCACAAAAAAGCCTACAGCACCTGGTATTCCCAGGCGGTCTCCCATCCAGGTACTAACTAGGCCCGACACTGCTTAGCTTCCGAGATCAGACGAGATCGGGCGCATTCAGTGTGGTGTGGCCGTAGGCTCTAGGCCTAGTGAGTTTTGTACTTTTATGCATCTAGTCAGCTAGACCTTGTAGTTTTGAAAGGCAATTGAGAAATGGCTCACTTCCTGAACTTGGAGCACAAAAAAGCCTACACCACCTGGTATTCCCAGGCGGTCTCCCATTCAGGTACTAACTAGGCCCGACACTGCTTAGCTTCCGAGATCAGGCGCATTCAGTGTGGTGTGGCCGCAGGTTCTGGGCCTAGTGAGTTTTGTACTTTTAAGTATCTAGTCAGCTAGACCTTGCAGTTTTGAAAAGCAATTGAGAAATGGCTCACTTCCTGAACTTGGAATACAAAAAAGCCTACAGCACCTGGTATTCCCAGGCGGTCTCCCATCCAGGTACTAACTAGGCCCGACCCTGCTTAGCTTCCGAGATCGGGCGCATTCAGTGTGGTGTGGCTGTAGGCTCTGGGCCTAGTGAGTTTTGTACTTTTAAGCATCTAGTCGGCTAGACCTTGCAGTTTTGAAAGGCAATTGAGAAATGGCTCACTTCCTGAACTTGGAGCACAAAAAAGCCTACAGCACCTGGTGTTCCCAGGCGGTCTCCCATCCAGGTACTAACTAGGCCCGACACTGCTTAGCTTCCGAGATCAGACGAGATCGGGCGCATTCAGTGTGGTGTGGCCGTAGGCTCTGGGCCTAGTGAGTTTTGTACTTTTAAGCATCTAGTCAGCTAGACCTTGCAGTTTTGAAAGGCAATTGAGAAATGGCTCACTTCCTGAACTTGAAGTACAAAAAAGCCTACAGCACCTGGTATTCCCAGGCGGTCTCCCATCCAGGTACTAACTAGGCCCGACACTGCTTAGCTTCCGAGATCAGATGAGATCGGGCGCATGCAGTGTGGTGTGGCCGTAGGCTCTGGGCCTAGTGAGTTTTGTACTTTTAAGCATCTAGTCGGCTAGACCTTGCAGTTTTTTTTTTTTTTTTTAAACTTTTATTTATTCAGCTCGGTGACACAAGTACAGGTGAGTCAACATAAACCATACAGGGTAAACAGTAATCAAACAATATGAATACGCATAATTTATACAAGCAAAGCATCAGAGGAAAAAAAAACGGCCAAAAAGAAAGGAATTGGGTGCATACGCACGTGAGGGCCCATGGGAGGTCGGACCACCCATATATGAGGGAGATAATTCAACGGGGAATCTTGAAAACAGTATGGGGGGTGGGTCAAGCAGAGGTAGGAGAAGACCCCGGATCCGAGTCAGATTCAATGGAGGACATAAATAAACGAAACTGCAGCCATATATCCCTAGGCCTGGAATGAGTGGGCTGCTGTGTCGCCCAGACCTCCTCCGTGTCAGAGGCCCATGTCACTGCCCTAAGCCATTTTGCGTGGGTAGGGGTGTAAGGCCGAAGCCAACAAAGCAGAATTGTGCGCACAGCAAGTAGCATGCACAGGCCAGCAAGTTTTCTGGAGTCACGGTGGAGGTCGGGGAAGTCGTGAAACAAACATGTCATTGGGGATAAGAGGATGTGGGAATCAAGGATAGAGGACATGGTAGAGCACACCGAGGTCCAGAATTGGGCAAGTCGGGGGCAAGACCACAGCATGTGAAGATAGTCTGCATTCTCGCATGCGCATCTGGGGCACCCAGGGGGGGAGTCGTTTGAAATGCGATGCAGTCTGGCCGGAGTGTAGTGGTATCTATGAAGTACCTTGAATTGGATTAATTTAAACCGGGAGTTGAAAGAGACATCCCGGGTGCGTGAGCACATGTGGGCCCAGCGTTCATCAGCCATCTCGAGTCCAAGGTCGATCTCCCAATAGTGCCGGAGTTTAGAGAATGTGGGGGGCGACCTAGTTTGGAGGAGAGTGTATAATCTCGATATTTTGCCCCTCAGGGGGACGGGAGAGGTTAATTCAGCAACTGCAGGTTCGTCAGGAGGTAACGCCGGGAAGCATGTGTACTTGTGTTTGAGTACCCTACGGAGTGAAGAATATTGAAGCCAAATAGAAGGTCTCTGTCTGAGAGAAGCCGGGAGGTCGGGCCACTCAATAAAAATGCCTTGATCAAAGAGGTCACGGAGTAGTTCATACCCGGCGTCGGCCCAGCAACGAACCACGGAAGGAGGGACCCGTGGGACCTCAGGGTAAAAGTTCCAGATCGGAAGATTGCCATGAAAGGGGTGAGTAACACCTAGTATCCGCCATAGTTTGGACAAGGCCAGCGATGTGCACGTCGCAGGGTCCATGGAGCCCGGTACCATTGGGATGGGTGAGATCACAAGAGATCGAATATCGCGGTCGCTGACTGACAGTCTCTCCAGCCTAACATGAGGAGGGGAGTCTGGGATAGCGAACCAATGCGCAGTGTGTTGGAGTTGTGCAGCCAACCAATACCTAAAGAAGTCCGGTGCACCGAATCCACCAGTTTCCATCGGAGCAGAAAGCGTCTCAAGTTTTAGGCGGACTGCACCAGAATGCCAAAGGAATGAGTTCAGGGTGCGAGACAACATCTGGAAGTAATCTGTTCCCGGCCACTGGGGGATGTTGGCAAACTTATACAGTAGCTGTGGAAGTACCACCATCTTCAGAACTCCTATCCTACCCGCCAATGAGATCGGAAGTTTATCCCAGCCCTGTATTTTAACTGCAAGGTTCACTAGATATGACTGGTAGTTTTCCTGCAGGACCCGTTCGGCATGCCTGGACACCACCACGCCCAAGTAAGTGAACTTGGATTGGGCCCATGCGAATCCCATGGTATCAGGAGGCGGAAGAGTGCTAGGAGTGAGCGGGAAAAGGGTTGATTTGGAGCAATTTACCGTGAGACCAGAGATACGACCGAATAGGGCAACATCCTCCAGTATAGGGGCCAGGTTAATCTCAGGGGAACGGATATAAAGGAGGGCGTCATCAGCATACAGAGAGACTATATCTGAGGAGCCGGCTGTGCGCAGGCCCCTATGGGAATGGTTCTGGCGCAGCATGTCGGCGAACGGCTCCATCGCTAAAGCAAAGATTAAGGGCGAAAGGGGACAACCCTGTCTAGTGCCCCTGGCAACGTGGAAAAGAGGGGAACAGGGGCCCTCGGTGCGGACTCTGGCCACTGGATCGGAGTAGAGTAGTTTTATCCAAGACACAAATGTGGGGCCGAATTTGCACCTGTCAAGTACCCGCCACAAGTAGTTCCATGAGACCGAATCAAAGGCCTTTTGCATATCTAGGGCCGCGGTCACCGCATGTACATCAGGGCTTACTCTACTTATAATGCTAAATAGACGTCTCAAGTTCAAGGAGGTGGAACGGTTCGGGATAAAACCCGACTGGTCTGGGTGGATGATGTGTGGCATAAGGGGGATAAGCCGCAGAGCGAGTGCCTTAGCATATATCTTGACATCACAGTTAATCAATGAAAGTGGGCGGTAAGAGCCGCATTGGGTAGAGGGTTTGTTAGGTTTGAGCAGAACTGTGATAGTAGCTTCACGGAGTGAGCGGGGGAACCGACCCATTTCCACAGACTCCTCCCAGAGTGCCGTCAGATGGGGGAGCAGGAGCGATTTAAAGCGTTTATAGAACTCGATGGGTATACCATCCGAGCCTGGGGATTTGCCTGAAGCCAGGGAGTCCATGGCCTCCGAGAACTCCTGAGGGGTGAGCGAGCTCTCGAGGGCTCCAATAGTGGCGGGAGAGAGGGCCGAGAGGGGAAGTTTGTCAAGGTAAGCATCAATTTCGGCCGTAGTGGCAACGTCGGAGTGAGCGTACAGGGATTGATAAAAGGAGAGGAATTCAGCATTGACCTCTCCAGAGGAAGTGGCCAGCGACCCATCCGGTCTCTCAATCCCGGGAATGGATGTGGGGCCGAATTCCCGGCGAAGCAGTCTAGCCAAGAGCCGGCTGGGGCGCTCACCCTCTCCGTATCTTCTTGCCTGGCCGGGGCTGTCCAGGAACTTCAGCTCGCGGTCAGCGAGCGAGCGAAAGGTGTCCAGCTCCGTGCCAATTAACGCAAGGATTTCCGGATTCGGGTCCGAGGTGTACTGGGCTTCCAACCTAGATAGTGTGGCCTCACTCCCAGCGATTTCCCTCCGGATAGTCTTAAGGATACCGTTCTCCTTGGAGAGGGCGATGCCTCTGATATAGACCTTGAAGGCCTCCCATAGTATGGCTTGCGAGGAAACTGAATCAGTGTTGATCCTGAAGAACTCCTCAATTGCCGACTCCATCTCCGAGCAAAAGACCGGGTCGAGGAGAGAGAGGGGTTTCATCCTCCAGTACCTGGCCCGATCCCGATCGAGGCCCCAGCACAGGGTGACAGTCACCGGGGAGTGGTCCGATAGGGTCCTAGGGAGAATCGCCATATTAGTCACGGTCTTAAGTAGGTCGCCAGATAACAACCATCTATCAATCCGGGAGAAGGAATCGTGAACCGAGGAGTAAAAAGAATAGGAGCGGGAGTCTGGGTATAGGAACCTCCAGGCATCAAACAAGGATAGACGAGGAAGTGAGGAGAGTGCGGTGTATGCTGCTCTGGAGAGTTGACGAGGTCTGGAACCGGATCTATCAAGATCCACATCAAATATCGTATTGAAGTCACCTCCCCAGAGTATCGGGATCAGGGGGAAACCTGCTAGGAGATTTATGAGATCAGTATAAAAGTCGGGATCATCAATGTTAGGGCCATATATATTGAGCAATACAATCTCTCTATTTTGTAGAACACCATGGAGAAGAACGTACCTGCCCTGGGGGTCGATTAGGGTAGTAGTGGGGATAAATCTAAGGCTCCTATGAATGAGGGTCATGACCCCGCGGCTCTGGGTGGAGTATGTAGTGAAGTACCTCTGTGGGCCCCATGATCTTGCGAACTTGTCACAAAACTCCGTGCGTGCATGCGTTTCCTGAAGGAACAGGACTTTAGCCCGGTGTCGTTCGGCCTGAAGTTGTAACAACCTCATCTTTTTGTGGTTTCCCAACCCCCTTACATTCCAACTCATGAACGTCAAAGGATCCTCACCAATCCCTCCATCAGTAGCCATCGAAAAACACGGGTGTATGAAAGTATGCACCCCATGGTCGTCTCCCAGTGCGCGCAAATCTGTATTGCCACTGGGGGCATAGTAATTCGTACTCAACCTTCCCTGTGAACACCAAGCTTTTTTTAACATAAAACCCCATTCCCCCCTCCCCCTCCCACATTCCTCCCCCAAACGGAGGGATGACCGCCCTATACCCCAACAGGAAAAACAAAAACAGTGGCATCAACGCCTGGGGGGCCTGTGAGGTGGCCTGGCGGTGATGCTCCGAACCGTGAGGCAGTGAACGGATAGCTGTATATGCCCGTTATTAGTGTCCGTATCCCTCTAAAGGAGGTCCCGTGAGGGCGGGGGCAGTTATGGCAAACACAATGTAAATCAATCTATCGGGGAAAGCCGACTACGTAGCATAAAACAATGTGCAGCAGACAACATAGGCAAAAGAAACACAACAAGAAAGCAACTGGCTTAATTAGGTGCAGTCCAGTGTTCTCGTCGGGATACCATAGGACAATGACAAAGTGCTGATGGGCCAAAGCAGTGCCGAAGTAGGATAGAGAGGTATCCGCTGATCGAATATTCTAAAACAATAGTGTGCCAATGATAGTGTTCGCTAGCAGATTGTTTCAACCAGGAAAGCGTTCGTCTATGAACCTAGAGGCTTCCTCAGGCAACGTAAAAAAATAAACACGACTGGCGTGTTCAACACGTAACTTAGCGGGATACAGCATAGAGTATTTCACCTGGAGGTCGCGTAATCTCTTCTTCACTGCAAGGAAAGTCCTGCGCTCCCGTTGTACTGCTATCGAAAAGTCCGGATAAAGATGGATCCTAGCACCACCCAGGAGGAGATCTCCCTTGGCCCTCGCCGCCCTGAGGAGAGTGTCCCGATCTCGAAAGTTTAAAAGCCTAGCAATTATCGGGCGTGGAGGCGCTCCAGGTTTTGGTTTCGCCGTGAGAGAGCGATGGGCCCTCTCGATCGTAAACTGCGGGGAGAGTTTCGGGGAGTCGAGGAGTTGAAGCAGCATACTCTCCACATAGTCCTCCATAGGTCCTTGCAGACCATCCTCCGGAACCCCGACAATGCGGAGGTTGTTGCGTCTCGAGCGAGACTCCAGGTCTTCATTTTTCTTCTCCACTTCGGCAACTCGGGTGGATAGCGTAGACACCTCTGCACGGAGAGAACCCAGGCCGTCCTCGGCAGTGCTCACCCGCTCCTCAATCTCGGTCACTCGACCATCGGTTCTCTCCATGTGCGCCTTGATGGAGGATATCGTGCCATTCATATCGTCGAGCTTACTGTGTATAGTGGTAAACCCTTCGCGGATAAACTCCAACATTTTCTGGGAATCGGGTGGTTCCGGGGTGAGTGAGGCGTCTTGTGTAGATGTCTCCCCTGCTAGGGGGGTCGGGGGTTTAGCGAACATGTTGATGGAGGATTGCTTCTTGCCGGTCCGTGTCGACATGTCGCCGATGCAGGGGTAGGCCCAGGTCGCGCCGAGCAACGGGTGTATCGGCCCGTGCGAGATCAAGGTGGCCGGCGGGAAGGATTCGGCTGAAAAACCCCGTTACGGTTGTAGGGGGGCCGCCCTGTGCGTAGTCGATGGGATTCAGTATAAGGCGCTGAAGGTCGGATAGCAGACAGCACACCGCCCTGGATGGGGCAGCGGAGCGGGACGCTCAGGAGTCCGGAGAGGGAGCCGCACGCCGAGCGCAGGGCGCCCCTCCCCCACACAGTAGGCCGCACGCTGCGGGGCTCAAGTGAAGGGCCCTGGAGCCGGTTATGGGGATCAGCAGGCCGGCGGCCCCGCCCAGCACGTAGAGGTCGAAAACTCCGCAATGGAGAAGGTCCGGAGATCGAAACTCGCACAGTAGATTCCCCGTCCGGTTAATGACCCGCGCCGGGGACCAGCTTCGCGTTGTGCCGGGGCAATCAGGAGATTTTCAGCGTGAGGTTGCCGCACGGGACGGAGCGATGAATCAGGCGGCCATCTTGCTTCGAGCGCAACAGCGCCCCCCAGACCTTGCAGTTTTGAAAGGCAATTGAGAAATGGCTCACTTCCTGAACTTGGAGCACAAAAAAGCCTACAGCACCTGGTATTCCCAGGCGTCTCCCATCCAGGTACTAACTAGGCCCGACACTGCTTAGCTTCCTAGATCAGATGAGATCGGGCGCATGCAGTGTGGTGTGGCCGTAGGCTCTGGGCCTAGTGAGTTTTGTACTTTTAAGCATCTAGTGGGCTAGACCTTGCAGTTTTGAAAGGCAATTGAGAAATGGCTCACTTCCTGAACTTGGAGTACAAAAAAGCCTACAGCACCTGGTATTCCCAGGCGGTCTCCCATCCAGGTACTAACTAGGCCCAACACTGCTTAGCTTCTGAGATCAGACGAGATCGGGCGCATTCAGTGTGGTGTGGCCGTAGGCTCTGGGCCTAGTGAGTTTTGTACTTTTAAGCATCTAGTCGGCTAGACCTTGAAGTTTTGAAAGGCAATTGAGAAATGGCTCACTTCCTGAACTTGGAGCACAAAAAAGCCTACAGCACCTGGTATTCCCAGGCAGTCTCCCATCAAGGTACTAACTAGGCCTGACACTGCTTAACTTCCAAGATCAGACGAGATCGGGTGCATTCAGTGTGGTGTGGCCGTAGGCTCTAGGAATGCTAAGAATATTACTCTTATGCATTTGCATTTAGTAAGCTAAGCCATGCAGCCACTTGCAACATGATACCACGCTCATCGCTCGATCAGGCTCGATCAGGCGAGATATATAAGACTGGTGGGCCCATTCAGGACTCCTATGTCTGGTAGGATAACTTTAATTCATCCATCCTGTGTCTGTTGCAGGGAGGTGGAGAGAACAATCAACACAATAATGGTTTTCTTTCATGCCTCTTGAAGGACTCAATATTCTCTGTACTGCATTACATGTGAAAGTCGATTTATTACCCATGAACACACTACCTGTATGCTAATTCTATGTAAAAAGGTAGCTCCAGCCCTCATGATGTTGTCCAACATTTCCGCTATAAAACGGGATAGAATTATTTTGGAAACATACCAAATTTGAAAAGTAATTGAGAAGTTGCGCAATTACTAATCATGGAGCACAAAATAGCCTACAGCACCTGGTATTGCCAGGCGGTCTCCCATCCAGGTACTAACTAGGCCTGACATTGCTTAGCTTCCGAGATCAGGCTCATTCAGTGTGGTGTGGCCGTAGGCTCTGGGCCTAGTGAGTTTTGTACTTTTAAGCATCTAGTCGGCTAGACCTTGCAGTTTTGAAAGGCAATTGAGAAATGGCTCACTTCCTGAACTTGGAGCACAAAAAAAGGCTACAGCACCTGGTATTCCCAGGCGGTCTCCCATCCAGGTACTAACTAGGCCCGACACTGCTTAGCTTCCGAGATCAGGCGCATTCAGTGTGGTGTGGCGGTAGGCTCTGGGCCTAGTGAGTTTTGTACTTTTAAGCATCTAGTCGTCTAGACCTTGCAGTTTTGAAAGGCAATTGAGAAATGGCTCACTTCCTGAACTTGGAGTACAAAAAAGCCTACAGCACCTGGTATTCCCAGGCGGTCTCCCATACAGGTACTAACTAGGCCCGACACTGCTTAGCTTCCTAGATCGGGCGCATTCAGAGTGGTGTGGCCGTAGACTCTGGGCCTAGTGAGTTTTGTACTTTTAAGCATCTAGTCGGCTAGACCTTGAAGTTTTGAAAGGCAATTGAGAAATGGCTCACTTCCTGAACTTGGAGCACAAAAAAGCCTACAGCACCTGGTATTCCCAGGCAGTCTCCCATCCAGGTACTAACTAGGCCTGACACTGCTTAACTTCCAAGATCAGACGAGATCGGGTGCATTCAGTGTGGTGTGGCCGTAGGCTCTAGGAATGCTAAGAATATTACTCTTATGCATTTGCATTTAGTAAGCTAAGCCATGCAGCCACTTGCAACATGATACCACGCTCATCGCTCGATCAGGCTCGATCAGGCGAGATATATAAGACTGGTGGGCCCATTCAGGACTCCTATGTCTGGTAGGATAACTTTAATTCATCCATCCTGTGTCTGTTGCAGGGAGGTGGAGAGAACAATCAACACAATAATGGTTTTCTTTCATGCCTCTTGAAGGACTCAATATTCTCTGTACTGCATTACATGTGAAAGTCGATTTATTACCCATGAACACACTACCTGTATGCTAATTCTATGTAAAAAGGTAGCTCCAGCCCTCATGATGTTGTCCAACATTTCCGCTATAAAACGGGATAGAATTATTTTGGAAACATACCAAATTTGAAAAGTAATTGAGAAGTTGCGCAATTACTAATCATGGAGCACAAAATAGCCTACAGCACCTGGTATTGCCAGGCGGTCTCCCATCCAGGTACTAACTAGGCCTGACATTGCTTAGCTTCCGAGATCAGGCTCATTCAGTGTGGTGTGGCCGTAGGCTCTGGGCCTAGTGAGTTTTGTACTTTTAAGCATCTAGTCGGCTAGACCTTGCAGTTTTGAAAGGCAATTGAGAAATGGCTCACTTCCTGAACTTGGAGCACAAAAAAAGGCTACAGCACCTGGTATTCCCAGGCGGTCTCCCATCCAGGTACTAACTAGGCCCGACACTGCTTAGCTTCCGAGATCAGGCGCATTCAGTGTGGTGTGGCGGTAGGCTCTGGGCCTAGTGAGTTTTGTACTTTTAAGCATCTAGTCGTCTAGACCTTGCAGTTTTGAAAGGCAATTGAGAAATGGCTCACTTCCTGAACTTGGAGTACAAAAAAGCCTACAGCACCTGGTATTCCCAGGCGGTCTCCCATACAGGTACTAACTAGGCCCGACACTGCTTAGCTTCCTAGATCGGGCGCATTCAGAGTGGTGTGGCCGTAGACTCTGGGCCTAGTGAGTTTTGTACTTTTAAGCATCTAGTCGGCTAGACCTTGCAGTTTTGAAAGGCAATTGAGAACTGGCTCACTTCCTGAACTTGGAGTACAAAAAGGCCTACAGCACCTGGTATTCCCAGGCGGTCTCCCATCCAGGTACTAACTAGGCCCGACACTGCTTAGCTTCTGAGATCAGACGCATTCAGTGTGGTGTGGCCGTAGGCTCTGGGCCTAGTGAGTTTTGTACTTTTAAGCATCTAGTCGGCTAGACCTTGCAGTTTTGAAAGGCAATTGAGAAATGGCTCACTTCCTGAACTTGGAGCACAAAAAAGCCTACAGCACCTGGTATTCCCAGGCGGTCTCCCATCCAGGTACTAACTAGGCCTGACACTGCTTAACTTCCGAGATCAGACAAGATCAGGTGCATTCAGTGTGGTGTGGCCGTAGGCTCTAGGAATGCTAAGAATATTACTCTTATGCATTTGCATTTAGTAAGCTAAGCCATGCAGCCACTTGCAACATGATACCACGCTCATCGCTTGATCAGGCTCGATCAGGCGAGATATATAAGACTGGTGGGCCCATTCAGGACTCCTATGTCTGGTAGGATAACTTTAATTCATCCATCCTGTGTCTGTTGCAGGGATGTGGAGAGAACAATCAACACAATAATGGTTTTCTTTCATGCCTCTTGAAGGACTCAATATTCTCTGTACTGCATTAAATGTGAAAGTCGATTTATTACCCATGAACACACTACCTGTATGCCTATTCTATGTAAAAAGGTAGCTCCAGCCCTCATGATGTTGTCCAACATTTCCGCTATAAAACGGGATACAATTATTTTGGAAACATACCAAATTTGAAAAGTAATTGAGAAGTTGCGCAATTACTAATCATGGAGCACAAAATAGCCTACAGCACCTGGTATTGCCAGGCGGTCTCCCATCCAGGTACTAACTAGGCCTGACATTGCTTAGCTTCCGAGATCAGACGAGATTGGGCGCATTCAGTGTGGTGTGGCCGTAGGCTCTGGGCCTAGTGAGTTTTGTACTTTTAAGCATCTAGTCGGCTAGACCTTGCAGTTTTGAAAGGCAATTGAGAAATGGCTCACTTCCTGAACTTGGAGCACAAAAAAGCCTACAGCACCTGGTATTCCCAGGCGGTCTCCCATCCAGGTACTAACTAGGCCTGACACTGCTTAACTTCCGAGATCGGGCGCATTCAGTGTGGTGTGGCCGTAGGCTCTGGGCCTAGTGAGTTTTGTACTTTTAAGCATCTAGTCGGCTAGACCTTGCAGTTTTGAAAGGCAATTGAGAAATTGCTCACTTCCTGAACTTGGAGCACAAAAAAGCCTACAGCACCTGGTATTCCCAGGCGGTCTCCCATCCAGGTACTAACTAGGCCTGACACTGCTTAACTTCCGAGATCAGACGAGATCAGGTGCATTCAGTGTGGTGTGGCCATAGGCTCTAGGAATGCTAAGAATATTACTCTTATGCATTTGCATTTAGTAAGCTAAGCCATGCAGCCACTTACAACATGATACCACGCTCATCGCTCGATCAGGCAAGATATATAAGACTGGTGGGCCCATTCAGGACTCCTATGTCTGGTAGGATAACTTTAATTCATCCATCCTGTGTCTGTTGCAGGGAGGTGGAGAGAACAATCAACACAATAGTGGTTTTCTTTCATGCCTCTTGAAGGACTCAATATTCTCTGTACTGCATTACATGTGAAAGTCGATTTATTACCCATGAACACACTACCTGTATGCTAATTCTATGTAAAAAGGTAGCTCCAGCCCTCATGATGTTGCCCAACATTTCCGCTATAAAACGGGATACAATTATTTTGGAAACATACCAAATTTGAAAAGTAATTGAGAAGTTGCGCAATTACTAATCATGGAGCACAAAATAGCCTACAGCACCTGGTATTGCCAGGCGGTCTCCCATCCAGGTACTAACTAGGCCCAAGACTGTTTAGCTTCATGAGATCAGACGAGATCGGGGGCATTCAGTGTGGTGTGGCCGTAGGCTCTGGGCCTAGTGAGTTTTGTACTTTTAAGCATCTAGTGTAGACCTTGCAGTTTTGAAAGGCAATTGGGAAATGGCTCACTTCCTGAACTTGGAGCACAAAAAAACTAACCTACAGCACCTGGTATTCCCAGGCGGTCTCCCATCCAGGTACTAACTAGGCCCGACACTGCTTAGCTTCCGAGATCAGACAAGATCGGGCGCATTCAGTGTGGTGTGGCTGTAGGCTGTGGTCCTAGTGAGTTTTGTACTTTTAAGCATCTAGTCGGCTAGACCTTGCAGTTTTGAAAGGCAATTGAGAAATGGCTCACTTCCTGAACTTGGAGCACAAAAAAGCCTACAGTACTTGGTATTCCCAGGCGGTCTCCCATCCACGTACTAACTAGGCCCGACACTGCTTAGCTTCTGAGATCAGATGAATTCAGTGTGGTGTGGCCGTAGGCTCTGGGCCTAGTGAGTTTTGTACTTTTAAGCATCTAGTCGGCTAGACCTTGCAGTTTTGAAAGGCAATTAAGAAATGGCTCACTTCCCGAACTTGGAGCACAAAAAAGCCTACAGCACCTGGTATTCCCAGGCGGTCTCCCATCCAGGTACTAACTAGGCCCGACACTGCTTAACATCCAAGATCAGACGAGATCGGGCGCATTCAGTGTGGTGTGGCCGTAGGCTCTGGGCCTAGTGAGTTTTGTACTTTTAAGCATCTAGTCGGCTAGACCTTGCAGTTTTGAAAGGCCATAGAGAAATGGCTCACTTCCTGAACTTGGAGCACAAAAAAGCCTACAGCACCTGGTATTCCCAGGCTGTCTCCCATTCAGGTACTAACTAGGCCTGACACTGCTTAGCTTCCGAGATCTGACGAGATCAGACGCATTCAGTGTGGTGTGGCCGCAGGCTATGGGCCTAGTGAGTTTTGTACTTTTAAGCATCTAGTCGGCTAGACCTTGCAGTTTTGAAAGGCAATTGAGAAATGGCTCACTTCCTGAACTTGGAGCACAAAAAAGCCTACAGCATCTGGTATTCCCAGGCAGTCTCCCATCCAGGTACTAACTAGGCCCAACACTGCTTAGCTTCCGAGATCAGGCGCATTCAGTGTGGTGTGGCCGTAGGCTCTAGAAATGCTAAGAATATTACTCTTATGCATTTGCATTTAGTAAGCTAAGCCATGCAGCCACTTGCAGCATGATACCACGCTCATCGCTCGATCAGCGCTCGATCAGGCGAGATATATAAGACTGGTGGGCCCATTCAGGACTCCTATGTCTGGCAGGATAACTTTAATCCATCCATCCTGTTTCTGTTGCAGGGAGGTGGAGAGAACAATCAACACAATAATGGCTTTCTTTCATGCCTCTTGAAGGACTCAATAATCTCTGTACTGCATTACATGTGAAAGTCGATTTATTACCCATGAACACACTACCTGTATGCTAATTCTATGTAAATAGGTAGCTCCAGCCCTCATGATGTTGTCCAACATTTCCGCTATAAAACGGGATACAATTATTTTGGAAACATACCAAATTTGAAAGGCAATTGAGAAATGGCTCACTTCCTGAACTTGGAGCACAAAAAAGTCTACAGCACCTGGTATTCCCAGGTGGTCTCCCATCCAGGTACTAACTAAGCACGACACTGCTTAGCTTTCGAGATCAGATGCATTCAGTGTGGTGTGGCCGTAGGCTCTGGGCTTAGTGAGTTTTGTACTTTTAAGCATCTAGTCGGCTAGACCTTGCAGTTTTGAAAGGCAATTGAGAAATGGCTCACTTCTTGAACTTGGAGCACAAAAAAGCCTACAGCACCTGGTATTCCCAGGCGGTTTCCCATCCAGGTACTAACTAGGCCCGACCCTGCTTAGCTTCCGAGATTGGGCGCATTCAGTGTGGTGTGGCCGTAGGCTATGGGCCTAGTGAGTTTTGTACTTTTAAGCATCTAGTCGGCTAGACCTTGCAGTTTTGAAATGCAATTGAGAAATGGCTCACTTCCTGAACTTGGAGCACAAAAAAGCCTACAGCACCTGGTATTCCCAGGCGGTCTCCCATCCAGGTACTAACTAGGCCCGACACTGCTTAACTTCCGAGATCAGACAAGATCGGGCGCATTCAGTGTGGTGTGGCCGTAGGCTCTGGGCCTAGTGAGTTTTGTACTTTTAAGCATCTAGTCAGCTAGACCTTGCAGTTTTGAAAGGCAATTGAGAAATGGCTCACTTCCTGAACTTGGAGCACAAAAAAGCCTACAGCACCTGGTATTCCCAGGCGTCTCCCATCCAGGTACTAACTAGGCCCGACACTGCTTAGCTTCCGAGATCAGACGAGATCGGGCGCATGCAGTGTGGTGTGGCCGTAGGCTCTGGGCCTAGTGAGTTTTGTACTTTTAAGCATCTAGTCGGCTAGACCTTGCAGTTTTGAAAGGCAATTGAGAAATGGCTCACTTCCTGAACTTGGAGTACAAAAAAGCCTACAGCACCTGGTATTCCCAGGCGGTCTCCCATCCAGGTACTAACTAGGCCCGACGCTGCTTAGCTTCCGAGATCAGATGAGATCGGGCGCATTCAGTGTGGTGTGGCCGTAGGCTCTGGGCCTAGTGAGTTTTGTACTTTTAAGCATCTAGTCGGCTAGACCTTGCAGTTTTGAAAGGCAATTGAGAAATGGCTCACTTCCTGATCTTGGAGTACAAAAAGGCCTACAGCACCTGGTATTCCCAGGCGGTCTCCCATCCAGGTACTAACTAGGCCCGACACTGCTTAGCTTCTGAGATCAGACGAGATCGGGCGCATTCAGTGTGGTGTGGCCGTAGGCTCTGGGCTTAGTGAGTTTTGTACTTTTAAGCATCTAGTCGGCTAGACCTTGCAGTTTTGAAAGGCAATTGAGAAATGGCTCACTTCCTGAACTTGGAGCACAAAAAAGCCTACAGCACCTGGTATTCCGAGGCGGTCTCCCATCCAGGCACTAACTAGGCCCGACACTGCTTAGCTTCCGAGATCAGGCGCATTCAGTGCCGTGTGGCCGTAGGCTCTGGGCCTAGTGAGTTTTGTACTTTTAAGCATCTAGTCAGCTAGACCTTGCAGTTTTGAAAGGCAATTGAGAAATGGCTCACTTCCTGAACTTGGAGCACAAAAAAGCCTACAGCACCTGGTATTCCGAGGCGGTCTCCCATCCAGGTACTAACTAGGCCTGACACTGCTTAACTTCCGAGATCAGACAAGATCGGGTGCATTCAGTGTGGTGTGGCCGTAGGCTCTAGGAATGCTAAGAATATTACTCTTATGCATTTGCATTTAGTAAGCTAAGCCATGCAGCCACTTGCAACATGATACCACGCTCATCGCTTGATCAGGCTCGATCAGGCGAGATATATAAGACTGGTGGGCCCATTCAGGACTCCTATGTCTGGTAGGATAACTTTAATTCATCCATCCTGTGTCTGTTGCAGGGAGGTGGAGAGAACAATCAACACAATAATGGTTTTCTTTCATGCCTCTTGAAGGACTCAATATTCTCTGTACTGCATTACATGTGAAAGTCGATTCATTACCCATGAACACACTACCTGTATGCTAATTCTATGTAAAAAGGTAGCTCCAGCCCTCATGATGTTGTCCAACATTTCCGCTATAAAACGGGATACAATTATTTTGGAAACATACCAAATTTGAAAAGTAATTGAGAAGTTGCGCAATTACTAATCATGGAGCACAAAATAGCCTACAGCAGCTGGTATTGCCAGGCGGTCTCCCATCCAGGTACTAACTAGGCCTGACATTGCTTAGCTTCCGAGATCAGACGAGATTGGGCGCATTCAGTGTGGTGTGGCCGTAGGCTCTGGGCCTAGTGAGTTTTGTACTTTTAAGCATCTAGTCAGCTAGACCTTGCAGTTTTGAAAGGCAATTGAGAAATGGCTCACTTCCTGAACTTGGAGTACAAAAAAGCCTACAACACCTGGTATTTCCAGGCGGTCTCCCATCCAGGTACTAACTAGGCCCGACACTGCTTAGCTTCCGAGATCAGGCGCATTCAGTGTGGTGTGGCCGTAGGCTATGGGGCCTAGTGAGTTTTGTACTTTTAAGCATCTAGTCAGCTAGACCTTGCAGTTTTGAAAGGCAATTGAGAAATGGCTCACTTCCGGAACTTGGAGCACAAAAAAGCCTACAGCACCTAGTATTCCCAGGCGGTCTCCCATCCAGGTACTAACTAGGCCCGACACTGCTTAGCTTCCGAGATCAGACGCATTCAGTGTGGTGTGGCCGTAGGCTCTGGGCCTAGTGAGTTTTGTACTTTTAAGCATCTAGTCAGCTAGACCTTGCAGTTTTGAAAGGCAATTGAGAAATGGTTCATTTCCTGAACTTGGAGCACAAAAAAGCCTACAGCACCTGGTATTCCCAGGCGTCTCCCATCCAGGTACTAACTAGGCCCAACACTGCTTAGGTTCCGAGATCAGACAAGATTGGGCGCATGCAGTGTGGTGTGGCCGTAGGCTCTGGGCCTAGTGAGTTTTGTACTTTTAAGCATCTAGTCGGCTAGACCTTGCAGTTTTGAAAGGCAATTGAGAAATGGCTCACTTCCTGAACTTGGAGCACAAAAAAGCCTACAGCACCTGGTATTCCCAGGCGGTCTCCCAGCCAGGTACTAACTAGGCCCAACGCTGCTTAGCTTCCGAGATCAGACGAGATCGGGCGCATTCAGTGTGGTGTGGCCGTAGGCTCTGGGCCTAGTGAGTTTTGTACTTTTAAGCATCTAGTCGGCTAGACCTTGCAGTTTTGAAAGGCAATTGAGAAATGGCTCACTTCCTGAACTTGGAGTACAAAAAAGCCTACAGCACCTGGTATTCCCAGGCGGTCTCCCATCCAGGTACTAACTAGGCCCGACACTGCTTAGCTTCTGAGATCAGACGAGATCGGGCGCATTCAGTGTGGTGTGGCCGTAGGCTCTGGGCCTAGTGAGTTTTGTACTTTTAAGCATCTAGTCGGCTAGACCTTGCAGTTTTGAAAGGCAATTGAGAAATGGCTCACTTCCTGAACTTGGAGCACAAAAAAGCCTACAGCACCTGGTATTCCGAGGCGGTCTCCCATCCAGGTACTAACTAGGCCTGACACTGCTTAACTTCCGAGATCAGACAAGATCGGGTGCATTCAGTGTGGTGTGGCGGTAGGCTCTAAGATTGCTAAGAATATTACTCTTATGCATTTGCATTTAGTAAGCTAAGCCATGCAGCCACTTGCAACATGATACCACGCTCATCGCTTGATCAGGCTCGATCAGGCGAGATATATAAGACTGGTGGGCCCATTCAGGACTCCTATGTCTGGTAGGATAACTTTAATTCATCCATCCTGTGTCTGTTGCAGGGAGGTGGAGAGAACAATCAACACAATAATGGTTTTCTTTCATGCCTCTTGAAGGACTCAATATTCTCTGTACTGCATTACATGTGAAAGTCGATTCATTACCCATGAACACACTACCTGTATGCTAATTCTATGTAAAAAGGTAGCTCCAGCCCTCATGATGTTGTCCAACATTTCCGCTATAAAACGGGATACAATTATTTTGGAAACATACCAAATTTGAAAAGTAATTGAGAAGTTGCGCAATTACTAATCATGGAGCACAAAATAGCCTACAGCACCTGGTATTCCCAGGCGGTCTCCCATCCAGGTACTAACTAGGCCCGACACTGCTTAGCTGCCGAGATCAGGCGCATTCAGTTTGGTGTACTAACTAGGCCCGACACTGCTTAGCTTCCGAGATCAGGCGCATTCAGTGTGGTGTGGCTGTAGGCCTAGTGAGTTTTGTACTTTTAAGCATCTAGTCGGCTAGACCTTGCAGTTTTGAAAGGCAATTGAGAAATGGCTCACTTCCTGAACTTGGAGCACAAAAAAGCCTACAGCACCTGGTATTCCCAGGCGGTCTCCCATCCAGGTACTAACTAGGCCCGACACTGCTTAGCTTCCGAAATCAGACGAGATCGGGCGCATTCAGTGTGGTGTGGCCGTAGGCTCTGGGCCTAGTGAGTTTTGTACTTTTAAGCATCTAGTCGGCTAGACCTTGCAGTTTTGAAAGGCAATTGAGAAATGGCTCACTTCCTGAACTTGGAGCACAAAAAAGCCTACAGCACCTGGTATTCCCAGGCGGTCTCCCATCCAGGTACTAACTAGGCCCGACACTGCTTAACTTCCGAGATCGGGCACATTCAGTGTGGTGTGGCCGTAGGCTCTGGGCCTAGTGAGTTTTGTACTTTTAAGCATCTAGTCGGCTAGACCTTGCAGTTTTGAAAGGAAATTGAGAAATGGCTCACTTCCTGAACTTGGAGCACAAAAAAGCCTACAGCACCTGGTATTCCCAGGCGGTCTCCCATCCAGGTACTAACTAGGCCCGACACTGCTTAGCTTCCGAGATCAGACGAGATCGGGCGCATTCAGTGTGGTGTGGCCCTAGGCTCTGGGCCTAGTGAGTTTTGTACTTTTAAGCATCTAGTCAGCTAGACCTTGCAGTTTTGAAAGGCAATTGAGAAATGGCTCACTTCCTGAACTTGGAGTACAAAAAAGCCTACAGCACCTGGTATTCCCAGGTGGTCTCCCATCCAGGTACTAACTAAGCCCGACCCTGCTTAGCTTCTGAGATCAGGCGCATTCAGTGTGGTGTGGCCGTAGGCTCTGGGCCTAGTGAGTTTTGTACTTTTAAGCATCTAGTCAGCTAGACCTTGCAGTTTTGAAAGGCAATTGAGAAATAGCTCACTTCCTGAACTTGGAGCACAAAAAAGCCTACAGCACCTGGTATTCCCAGGCGGTCTCCCATCCAGGTACTAACTAGGCCCAACACTGCTTAGCTTCCGAGATCAGACGAGATCGGGCACATTCAGTGTGGTGTGGCCGTAGGCTCTGGACCTAGTGAGTTTTGTACTTTTAAGAATCTAGTCGGCTAGACCTTGCAGTTTTGAAAGGCAATTGAGAAATGGCTCACTTCCTGAACTTGGAGCACAAAAAAGCCTACAGCACCTGGTATTCCCAGGCTGTCTCCCATCCAGGTACTAACTAGGCCCAACACTGCTTAGCTTCCGAGATCAGACGAGATCGGGCGCATTCAGTGTGGTGTGGCCGTAGACTCTGGGCCTAGTGAGTTTTGTACTTTTAAGCATCTAGTCGGCTAGACCTTGCAGTTTTGAACGGAAATTGAGAAATGGCTCACTTCCTGAACTTGGGGCACAAAAAAGCCTACAGCACCTGGTATTCCCAGGCGGTCTCTCATCCAGGTACTAACTAGGCCTGACACTGCTTAGCTTCCGAGATCGGGCGCATTCAGTGTGGTGTGGCCGTAGACTCTGGGCCTAGTGAGTTTTGTACTTTTAAGCATCTAGTCGGCTAGACCTTGCAGTTTTGAACGGAAATTGAGAAATGGCTCACTTCCTGAACTTGGGGCACAAAAAAGCCTACAGCACCTGGTATTCCCAGGCCATCTCCCATCCAGGTACTAACTAGGCCCGACACTGCTTAGCTTCCGAGATCAGACGAGATCAGGCGCATTCAGTGTGGTGTGGCTGTAGGCTCTGAGCCTAGTGAGTTTTGTACTTTTAAGCATCTAGTCGGCTAGACCTTGCAGTTTTGAAAGGCAATTGAGAAATGGCTCACTTCCTGAACTTGGAGCAGAAAAAAGCCTACAGCACCTGGTATTCCCAGGCGGTCTCCCATCCAGGTACTAACTAGGCCTGACACTGCTTAACTTCCGAGATCAGACAAGATCGGGTGCATTCAGTGTGGTGTGGCCGTAGGCTGTAGGAATGCTAAGAATATTACTCTTATGCATTTGCATTTAGTAAGCTAAGTCATGCAGCCACTTGCAACATGATACCACGCTCATCGCTTGATCAGGCTCCATCAGGCGAGATATATAAGACTGGTGGGCCCATTCAGGACTCCTATGTCTGGTAGGATAACTTTAATTCATCCATCCTGTGTCTGTTGCAGGGAGGTGGAGAGAACAATCAACACAATAATGGTTTTCTTTCATGCCTCTTGAAGGACTCAATATTCTCTGTACTGCATTACATGTGAAAGTCGATTTATTACCCATGAACACACTACCTGTATGCTAATTCTATGTAAAAAGGTAGCTCCAGCCCTCATGATGTTGTCCAACATTTCCGCTATAAAACGGGATACAATTATTTTGGAAACATACCAAATTTGAAAAGTAATTGAGAAGTTGCGCAATTACTAATCATGGAGCACAAAATAGCCTACAGCACCTGGTATTGCTAGGCGGTCTCCCATCCAGGTACTAACTAGGCCTGACATTGCTTAGCTTCCGAGATCAGACGAGATTGGGCGCATTCAGTGTGGTGTGGCCGTAGGCTCTGGGCCTAGTGAGTTTTGTACTTTTAAGCATCTAGTCGGCTAGACCTTGCAGTTTTGAAAGGCAATTGAGAAATGGCTCACTTCCTGAACTTGGAGCACAAAAAAGCCTACAGCACCTGGTATTCCCAGGCGGTCTCCCATCCAGGTACTAACTAGGCCCGACACTGCTTAACTTCCGAGATCGGGCGCATTCAGTGTGGTGTGGCCGTAGGCTCTGGGCCTAGTGAGTTTTGTACTTTTAAGCATCTAGTCAGCTAGACCTTGCAGTTTTGACAGGCAATTGAGAAATGGCTCACTTCCTGAACTTGGAGTACAAAAAAGCCTACAGCACCTGGTATTCCCAGGCGGTCTCCCATCCAGGTACTAACTAGGCCCGACAATGCTTAGCTTCCGAGATCAGACGAGATCAGGCGCATTCAGTGTGGTGTGGCCGGAGGCTATCAGGCCTAGTGAGTTTTGTACTTTTAAGCATCTAGTCGGCTAGACCTTGCAGTTTTGAAAGGCAATTGAGAAATGGCTCACTTCCTGAACTTGGAGTACAAAAAAGCCTACAGCACCTGGTATTCCCAGGCGGTCTCCCATCCAGGTACTAACTAGCCCCGTCACTGCTTAGCTTCTGAGATCAGACGAGATCGGGCGCATTCAGTGTGGTGTGGCCATCAGCTCTGGGCCTAGTGAGTTTTGTACTTTTAAGCATCTAGTCGGCTAGACCTTGCAGTTTTGAAAGGCAATTGAGAAATGGCTCACTTCCTGAACTTGGAGCACAAAAAAAGCCTACAGCACCTGGTATTCCCAGGCAGTCTCCCATCCAGGTACTAACTAGGCCTGACACTGCTTAACTTCCGAGATCAGACGAGATCGGGTGCATTCAGTGTGGTGTGGCCGTAGGCTCTAGGAATGCTAAGAATATTACTCTGATGCATTTGCATTTAGTAAGCTAAGCCATGCAGCCACTTGCAACATGATACCACGCTCATTGCTCGATCAGGCGAGATATATAAGACTGGTGGGCCCATTCAGGACTCCTATGTCTGGTAGGATAACTTTAATTCATCCATCCTGTGTCTGTTGCAGGGAGGTGGAGAGAACAATCAACACAATAATGGTTTTCTTTCATGCCTCTTGAAGGACTCAATATTCTCTGTACTGCATTACATGTGAAAGTCGATTTATTACCCATGAACACACTACCTGTATGCTAATTCTATGTAAAAAGGTAGCGCCAGCCCTCATGATGTTGTCCAACATTTCCGCTATAAAACGGGATACAATTATTTTGGAAACATACCAAATTTGAAAAGTAATTGAGAAGTTGCGCAATTACTAATCATGGAGCACAAAATAGCCTACAGCACCTGGTATTGCCAGGCGGTCTCCCATCCAGGTACTAACTAGGCCTGACATTGCTTAGCTTCCAAGATCAGACGAGATTGGGCGCATTCAGTGTGGTGTGGCCGTAGGCTCTGGGCCTACTGAGTTTTGTACTTTTAAGCATCTAGTCGGCTAGACCTTGCAGTTTTGAAAGGCAATTGAGAAATGGCTCACTTCCTGAACTTGGAGCACAAAAAAGCCTACAGCACCTGGTATTCCCAGGCGGTCTCCCATCCAGGTACTAACTAGGCCTGACACTGCTTAACTTCCAAGATCAGACAAGATCGGGTGCATTCAGTGTGGTGTGGCCGTAGGCTCTAGGAATGCTAAGAATATTACTCTTATGCATTTGCATTTAGTAAGCTAAGCCATGCAGCCACTTGCAACATGATACCACGCTCATCGCTCGATCAGGCGAGATATATAAGACTGGTGGGCCCATTCAGGACTCCTATGTCTGGTAGGATAACTTTAATTCATCCATCCTGTGTCTGTTGCAGGGAGATGGAGAGAACAATCAACACAATAATGGTTTTCTTTCATGCCTCTTGAAGGACTCAATATTCTCTGTACTACATTACATGTGAAAGTCGATTTATTACCCATGAACACACTACCTGTATGCTAATTCTATGTAAAAAGGTAGCTCCAGCCCTCATGATGTTGTCCAACATTTCCGCTATAAAACGGGATACAATTATTTTGGAAACATACCAAATTTGAAAAGTAATTGAGAAGTTGCGCAATTACTAATCATGGAGCACAAAATAGCCTACAGCACCTGGTATTCCCAGGCGGTCTCCCATCCAGGTACTAACTAGGCCCGACACTGCTTAGCTTCCGAGATCAGGAGCATTCAGTGTGGTGTGGCCGTAGGCTCTGGGCCTAGTGAGTTTTGTACTTTTAAGCATCTAGTCGGCTAGACCTTGCAGTTTTGAAAGGAAATTGAGAAATGGCTCACTTCCTGAACTTGGAGCACAAAAAAGCCTACAGCACCTGGTATTCCCAGGCGGTCTCCCATCCAGGTACTAACTAGGCCCGACACTGCTTAGCTTCCAAGATCGGGCGCATTCAGTGTGGTGTGGCCGTAGGCTCTGGGCTTAGTGAGTTTTGTACTTTTAAGCATCTAGTCGGCTAGACCTTGCAGTTTTGAAAGGCAATTGAGAAATGGCTCACTTCCTGAACTTGGAGCACAAAACAGCCTACAGCACCTGGTATTCCCAGGCGGTCTCCCATCCAGGTACTAACTAGGCCCGACACTGCTTAGCTTCCGAGATCAGACGCATTCAGTGTGGTGTGGCCATAGGCTCTGGGTCTAGTGAGTTTTGTACTTTTAAGCATCTAGTCAGCTAGACCTTGCAGTTTTGAAAGGCAATTGAGAAATGGCTCATTTCCTGAACTTGGAGCACAAAAAAGCCTACAGCACCTGGTATTCCCAGGCGGTCTCCCATCCAGGTACTAACTAGGCCCGACACTGCTTAGCTTACGAGAGCAGGTGCATTCAGTGTGGTGTGGCCGTAGGCTCTGGGTCTAGAGAGTTTTGTACTTTTAAGCATCTAGTCGGCTAGACCTTGCAGTTTTGAAAGGAAATTGAGAAATGACTCACTTCCTGAACTTGGGGCACAAAAAAGCCTACAGCACCTGGTATTCCCAGGCCGTCTCCCATCCAGGTACTAACTAGGCCCGACACTGCTTAGCTTCCGAGATCAGACGAGATCGGGCGCATTCAGTGTGGTGTGGCCGTAGGCTCTGGGCCTAGTGAGTTTTGTACTTTTAAGCATCTAGTCGGCTAGACCTTGCAGTTTTGAAAGGCAATTGAGAAATGGCTCACTTCCTGAACTTGGAGCACAAAAAAGCCTACAGCACCTGGTATTCCCAGGCGGTCTCCCATCCAGGTACTAACTAGGCCCGACACTGCTTAACTTCCGAGATCGGGCGCATTCAGTGTGGTGTGGCTGTAGGCTCTGGGCATAGTGAGTTTTGTACTTTTAAGCATCTAGTCGGCTAGAACTTGCAGTTTTGAAAGGCAATTGAGAAATGGCTCACTTCCTGAACTTGGAGCACAAAAAAGCCTACAGCACCTGGTATTCCCAGGCGGTCTCCCATCCAGGCACTAACTAGGCCCGACACTACTTAGCTTCCGAGATCGGGCGCATTCAGTGTGGTGTGGCCGCAGGCTCTGGGCCTAGTGAGTTTTGTACTTTTAAGCATCTAGTCGGCTAGACCTTGCAGTTTTGAAAGGCAATTGAGAAATGGCTCACTTCCTGAACTTGGAGCACAAAAGAGCCTACAGCACCTGGTATTCCGAGGCGGTCTCCCATCCAGGTACTAACTAGGCCTGACACTGCTTAACTTCCGAGATCAGACAAGATCGGGTGCATTCAGTGTGGTGTGGCCGTAGGCTCTAGGAATGCTAAGAATATTACTCTTATGCATTTGCATTTAGTAAGCTAAGCCATGCAGCCACTTGCAACATGATACCACGCTCATCGCTTGATCAGGCTCGATCAGGCGAGATATATAAGACTGGTGGGCCCATTCAGGACTCCTATGTCTGGTAGGATAACTTTAATTCATCCATCCTGTGTCTGTTGCAGGGAGGTGGAGAGAACAATCAACACAATAATGGTTTTCTTTCATGCCTCTTGAAGGACTCAATATTCTCTGTACTGCATTACATGTGAAAGTCGATTTATTACCCATGAACACACTACCTGTATGCTAATTCTATGTAAAAAGGTAGCTCCAGCCCTCATGATGTTGTCCAACATTTCCGCTATAAAACGGGATACAATTATTTTGGAAACATACCAAATTTGAAAAGTAATTGAGAAGTTGCGCAATTACTAATCATGGAGCACAAAATAGCCTACAGCACCTGGCATTGCTAGGCGGTCTCCCATCCAGGTACTAACTAGGCCTGACATTGCTTAGCTTCCGAGATCAGACGAGATTGGGCGCATTTAGTGTGGTGTGGCCGTAGGCTCTGGGCCTAGTGAGTTTTGTACTTTTAAGCATCTAGTCGGCTAGACCTTGCAGTTTTGAAAGGCAATTGAGAAATGGCTCACTTCCTGAACTTGGAGCACAAAAAAGCCTACAGCACCTGGTATTCCCAGGCCGTCTCCCATCCAGGTACTAACTAGGCCCGACACTGCTTAACTTCCGAGATCGGGCGCATTCAGTGTGGTGTGGCCGTAGGCTCTGGGCCTAGTGAGTTTTGTACTTTTAAGCATCTAGTCGGCTAGACCTTGCAGTTTTGAAAGGAAATTGAGAAATGGCTCACTTCCTGAACTTGGAGTACAAAAAAAGCCTACAGCACCTGGTATTCCCAGGCGGTCTCCCATCCAGGTACTAACTAGGCCCGACACTGCTTAGCTTCTGAGATCAGACGAGATCGGGCGCATTCAGTGTGGTGTGGCCGTAGGCTCTAGGCCTAGTGAGTTTTGTACTTTTAAGCATCTAGTCGGCTAGACCTTGCAGTTTTGAAAGGCAATTGAGAAATGGCTCACTTCCTGAACTTGGAGCACAAAAAAGCCTACAGCACCTGGTATTCCCAGGCAGTCTCCCATCCAGGTACTAACTAGGCCTGACACTGCTTAACTTCCGAGATCAGACGAGATCGGGTGCATTCAGTGTGGTGTGGCCGTAGGCTCTAGGAATGCTAAGAATATTACTCTGATGCATTTGCATTTAGTAAGCTAAGCCATGCAGCCACTTGCAACATGATACCACGCTCATTGCTCGATCAGGCGAGATATATAAGACTGGTGGGCCCATTCAGGACTCCTATGTCTGGTAGGATAACTTTAATTCATCCATCCTGTGTCTGTTGCAGGGAGGTGGAGAGAACAATCAACACAATAATGGTTTTCTTTCATGCCTCTTGAAGGACTCAATATTCTCTGTACTGCATTACATGTGAAAGTCGATTTATTACCCATGAACACACTACCTGTATGCTAATTCTATGTAAAAAGGTAGCTCCAGCCCTCATGATGTTGTCCAACATTTCCGCTATAAAATGGGATACAATTATTTTGGAAACATACCAAATTTGAAAAGTAATTGAGAAGTTGCGCAATTACTAATCATGGAGCACAAAATAGCCTACAGCACCTGGTATTGCCAGGCGGTCTCCCATCCAGGTACTAACTAGGCCTGACATTGCTTAGCTTCCGAGATCAGACGCATTCAGTGTGGTGTGGCCGTAGGCTCTGGGCTTAGTGAGTTTTGTACTTTTAAGCATCTAGTCGGCTAGACCTTGCAGTTTTGAAAGGCAATTGAGAAATGGCTCACTTCCTGAACTTGGAGCACAAAAAAGCCTACAGCACCTGGTATTCCCAGGCGGTCTCCCATCCAGGTACTAACTAGGCCCGACACTGCTTAACTTCTGAGATCGGGCGCATTCAGTGTGGTGTGGCTGTAGGCTCTGGGTCTAATGAGTTTTGTACTTTTAAGCATCTAGTCGGCTAGAACTTGCAGTTTTGAAAGGCAATTGAGAAATAGCTCACTTCCTGAACTTGGAGCACAAAAAAGCCTACAGCACCTGGTATTCCCAGGCGGTCTCCCATCCAGGTACTAACTAGGCCCAACACTGCTTAGCTTCTGAGATTAGACGAGATCGGGCGCATTCAGTGTGGTGTGGCCGTAGGCTCTGGGCCTAGTGAGTTTTGTACTTTTAAGAATCTAGTCGGCTAGACCTTGCAGTTTTGAAAGGCAATTGAGAAATGGCTCACTTCCTGTACTTGGAGTACAAAAAAGCCTACAGCACCTGGTATTCCCAGGAGGTCTCCCATTCAGGTACTAACTAGGCCCGAAACTGCTTAGCTTCCGAGATCGGGCGCATTCAGTGTGGTGTGGCCGTAGGCTCTGGGCTTAGTGAGTTTTGTACTTTTAAGCATCTAGTCGGCTAGACCTTGCAGTTTTGAAAGGCAATTGAGAAATGGCTCACTTCCTGAACATGGAGCACAAAAAAGCCTACAGCACCTGGTATTCCCAGGCCTAGTTAGTACCAGGTGGTCTCCCATCCAGGTACTAACTAGGCCCAACACTGCTTAGCTTCCAAGATCAGACGAGATCGGGCGCATTCAGTGTGGTGTGGCCGTAGGCTCTGGGCCTAGTGAGTTTTGTACTTTTAAGCATCTAGTCAGCTAGACCTTGCAGTTTTGAAAGGCAATTGAGAAATGGCTCATTTCCTGAACTTGGAGCACAAAAAAGCCTACAGCACCTGGTATTCCCGGGCCGTCTCCCATCCAGGTACTAACTAGGCCCAACACTGCTTAGCTTCCGAGATCAGGCGCATTCAGTGTGGTGTGGCTGTAGGCTCTGGGCCTAGTGAGTTTTGTACTTTTAAGCATCTAGTCGGCTAGAACTTGCAGTTTTGAAAGGCAATTGAGAAATGGCTCACTTCCTGAACTTGGAGCACAAAAAAGCCGACAGCACCTGGTATTCCCAGGCGGTCTCCCATCCAGGCACTAACTAGGCCCGACACTGCTTAGCTTCCGAGATCAGGCGCATTCAGTGCGGTGTGGCCGTAGGCTCTGGGCCTAGTGAGTTTTGTACTTTTAAGCATCTAGTCAGCTAGACCTTGCAGTTTTGAAAGGCAATTGAGAAATGGCTCACTTCCTGAACTTGGAGCACAAAAAAGCCTACAGCACCTGGTATTCCCAGGCGGTCTCCCATCCAGGTACTAACTAGGCCCGACACTGCTTAGCTTCCGAGATCAGACGAGATCGGGCGCATTCAGTGTGGTGTGGCCGTAGGCTCTGGGCTTACTGAGTTTTGTACTTTTAAGCATCTAGTCGGCTAGACTTTGCAGTTTTGAAATGCAATTGAGAAATGGCTCACTTCCTGAACTTGGAGTACAAAAAAGCCTACAGCATCTGGTATTCCCAGGCGGTCTGCCATCCAGGTACTAACTAGGCCCGACACTGCTTAGCTTCTGAGATCAGACGAGATCGGGCGCATTCAGTGTGGTGTGGCCGTAGGCTCTGGGCCTAGTGAGTTTTGTACTTTTAAGCATCTAGTCGGCTAGACCTTGCAGTTTTGAAAGGCAATTGAGAAATGGCTCACTTCCTGAACTTGGAGCACAAAAAAGCCTACAGCACCTGGTATTCCCAGGCGGTCTCCCATCCAGGTACTAACTAGGCCAGACACTGCTTAACTTCCGAGATCAGACGAGATCGGGTGCATTCAGTGTGGTGTGGCCGTAGGCTCTAGGAATGCTAAGAATATTACTCTTATGCATTTGCATTTAGTAAGATAAGCCATGCAGCCACTTGCAACATGATACCACGCTCATCGCTCGATCAGGCTCGATCAGGCGAGATATATAAGACTGGTGGGCCCATTCAGGACTCCTATGTCTGGTAGGATAACTTTAATTCATCCATCCTGTGTCTGTTGCAGGGAGGTGGAGAGAACAATCAACACAATAATGGTTTTCTTTCATGCCTCTTGAAGGACTCAATATTCTCTGTACTGCATTACATGTGAAAGTCGATTTATTACCCATGAACACACTACCTGTATGCTAATTCTATGTAAAAAGGTAGCTCCAGCCCTCATGATGTTGTCCAACATTTCCGCTATAAAATGGGATACAATTATTTTGGAAACATACCAAATTTGAAAAGTAATTGAGAAGTTGCGCAATTACTAATCATGGAGCACAAAATAGCCTACAGCACCTGGTGGTCTCCAGGAGGTCTCCCATCCAGGTACTAACTAGGCATGACATTGCTTAGCTTCCGAGATCAGACGAGATTGGGCGCATTCAGTGTGGTGTGGCCGTAGGCTTTGGGCCTAGTTAGTTTTGTACTTTTAAGCATCTAGTCGGCTAGACCTTGCAGTTTTGAAAGGCAATTGAGAAATGGCTCACTTCCTGAACTTGGAGCACAAAAAAGCCTACAGCACCTGGTATTCCCAGGCGGTCTCCCATCCAGGTACTAACTAGGCCCGACACTGCTTAACTTCCGAGATCGGGCGCATTCAGTGTGGTGTGGCCGTAGGCTCTGGGTCTAGTGTGTTTTGTACTTTTAAGCATCTAGTCGGCTAGACCTTGCAGTTTTGAAAGGAAATTGAGAAATGGCTCACTTCCTGAACTTGGGGCACAAAAAAGCCTACAGCACCTGGTATTCCCAGGCCGTCTCCCATCCAAGTACTAAGTAGGCCCGACACTGCTTAGCTTCCGAGATCAGACGAGATCGGGCACATTCAGTGTGGTGTGGCTGTAGGCTCTGGGCCTAGTGAGTTTTGTACTTTTAAGCATCTAGTCGGCTAGAACTTGCAGTTTTGAAAGGCAATTGAGAAATGGCTCACTTCCTGAACTTGGAGCAGAAAAAAGCCTACAGCACCTGGTATTCCCAGGCGGTCTCCCATCCAGGCACTAACTAGGCCCGACACTACTTAGCTTCCGAGATCAGACGAGATCGGGCGCATTCAGTGTGGTGTGGCCGTAGGCTCTGGGCCTAGTGAGTTTTGTACTTTTAAGCATCTAGTCGGCTAGACCTTGCAGTTTTGAAAGGCAATTGAGAAATGGCTCACTTCCTGAACTTGGAGCACAAAAAAGCCTACAGCACCTGGTATTCCGAGGCGGTCTCCCATCCAGGTACTAACTAGGCCTGACACTGCTTAACTTCCGAGATCAGACAAGATCGGGTGCATTCAGTGTGGTGTGGCCGTAGGCTCTAGGAATGCTAAGAATATTACTCTTATGCATTTGCATTTAGTAAGCTAAGCCATGCAGCCACTTGCAACATGATACCACGCTCATCGCTTGATCAGGCTCGATCAGGCGAGATATATAAGACTGGTGGGCCCATTCAGGACTCCTATGTCTGGTAGGATAACTTTAATTCATCCATCCTGTGTCTGTTGCAGGGAAGTGGAGAGAACAATCAACACAATAATGGTTTTCTTTCATGCCTCTTGAAGGACTCAATATTCTCTGTACTGCATTACATGTGAAAGTCGATTTATTACCCATGAACACACTACCTGTATGCTAATTCTATGTAAAAAGGTAGCTCCAGCCCTCATGATGTTGTCCAACATTTCCGCTATAAAACGGGATACAATTATTTTGGAAACATACCAAATTTGAAAAGTTGCGCAATTACTAATCATGGAGCACAAAATAGCCTGCAGCACCTGGTATTGCTAGGCGGTCTCCCATCCAGGTACTAACTAGGCCTGACATTGCTTAGCTTCCGAGATCAGACGAGATTGGGCGCATTCAGTGTGGTGTGGCCGTAGGCTCTGGGCCTAGTGAGTTTTGTACTTTTAAGCATCTAGTCGGCTAGACCTTGCAGTTTTGAAAGGCAATTGAGAAATGGCTCACTTCCTGAACTTGGAGCACAAAAAAGCCTACAGCACCTGGTATTCCCAGGCGGTCTCCCATCCAGGTACTAACTAGGCCTGACACTGCTTAACTTCCGAGATCGGGCGCATTCAGTGTGGTGTGGCCGTAGGCTCTGGGCCTAGTGAGTTTTGTACTTTTAAGCATCTAGTCGGCTAGACCTTGCAGTTTTGAAAGGCAATTGAAAAATGGCTCACTTCCTGAACTTGGAGCACAAAAAAGCCTACAGCACCTGGTATTCCCAGGCCGTCTCCCATCCAGGTATTAACTAGGCCCGACACTGCTTAGCTTCCGAGATCAGACGAGATCCGGCGCATTCAGTGTGGTGTGGCCGTAGGCTCTGGGCCTAGTGAGTTTTGTACTTTTAAGCATCTAGTCAGCTAGACCTTGCAGTTTTGAAAGGCAATTGAGAAATGGCTCACTTCCTGAACTTGGAGTACAAAAAAGCCTACAGCACCTGGTATTCCCAGGCGGTCTCCCATCCAGGTACTAACTAGGCCCGACAATGCTTAGCTTCTGAGATCAGACAAGATCGGGCGCATTCAGTGTGGTGTGGCCGTAGGCTATCAGGCCTAGTGAGTTTTGTACTTTTAAGCATCTAGTCGGCTAGAACTTGCAGTTTTGAAAGGCAATTGAGAAATGGCTCACTTCCTGAACTTGGAGCACAAAAAAGCCGACAGCACCTGGTATTCCCAGGCGGTCTCCCATCCAGGCACTAACTAGGCCTGACACTGCTTAGCTTCCGAGATCAGGCGCATTCAGTGCGGTGTGGCCGTAGGCTCTGGGCCTAGTGAGTTTTGTACTTTTAAGCATCTAGTCAGCTAGACCTTGCAGTTTTGAAAGGCAATTGAGAAATGGCTCACTTCCTGAACTTGGAGCACAAAAAAGCCTACAGCACCTGGTATTCCCAGGCGGTCTCCCATCCATGTACTAACTAGGCCCGACACTGCTTAGCTTCCGAGATCAGACGAGATCGGGCGCATTCAGTGTGGTGTGGCCGTAGGCTCTGGGCCTACTGAGTTTTGTACTTTTAAGCATCTAGTCGGCTAGACTTTGCAGTTTTGAAAGGCAATTGAGAAATGGCTCACTTCCTGAACTTGGAGTACAAAAAAGCCTACAGCATCTGGTATTCCCAGGCGGTCTGCCATCCAGGTACTAACTAGGCCCGACACTGCTTAGCTTCCGAGAGCAGGTGCATTCAGTGTGGTGTGGCCGTAGGCTCTGGGTCTAGAGAGTTTTGTACTTTTAAGCATCTAGTCGGCTAGACCTTGCAGTTTTGAAAGGAAATTGAGAAATGACTCACTTCCTGAACTTGGGGCACAAAAAAGCCTACAGCACCTGGTATTCCCAGGCCGTCTCCCATCCAGGTACTAACTAGGCCTGACACTGCTTAGCTTCCGAGATCAGACGAGATCGGGCGCATTCAGTGTGGTGTGGCTGTAGGCTCTGGGCCTAGTGAGTTTTGTACTTTTAAGCATCTAGTCGGCTAGAACTTGCAGTTTTGAAAGGCAATTGAGAAATGGCTCACTTCCTGAACTTGGAGCACAAAAAAGCCTACAGCACCTGGTATTCCCAGGCGGTCTCCCATCCAGGCACTAACTAGGCCCGACACTACTTAGCTTCCGAGATCAGACGAGATCGGGCGCATTCAGTGTGGTGTGGCCGCAGGCTCTGGGCCTAGTGAGTTTTGTACTTTTAAGCATCTAGTCGGCTAGACCTTGCAGTTTTGAAAGGCAATTGAGAAATGGCTCACTTCCTGAACTTGGAGCACAAAAGAGCCTACAGCACCTGGTATTCCGAGGCGGTCTCCCATCCAGGTACTAACTAGGCCTGACACTGCTTAACTTCCGAGATCAGACAAGATCGGGTGCATTCAGTGTGGTGTGGCCGTAGGCTCTAGGAATGCTAAGAATATTACTCTTATGCATTTGCATTTAGTAAGCTAAGCCATGCAGCCACTTGCAACATGATACCACGCTCATCGCTTGATCAGGCTCGATCAGGCGAGATATATAAGACTGGTGGGCCCATTCAGGACTCCTATGTCTGGTAGGATAACTTTAATTCATCCATCCTGTGTCTGTTGCAGGGAGGTGGAGAGAACAATCAACACAATAATGGTTTTCTTTCATGCCTCTTGAAGGACTCAATATTCTCTGTACTGCATTACATGTGAAAGTCGATTTATTACCCATGAACACACTACCTGTATGCTAATTCTATGTAAAAAGGTAGCTCCAGCCCTCATGATGTTGTCCAACATTTCCGCTATAAAACGGGATACAATTATTTTGGAAACATACCAAATTTGAAAAGTAATTGAGAAGTTGCGCAATTACTAATCATGGAGCACAAAATAGCCTACAGCACCTGGCATTGCTAGGCGGTCTCCCATCCAGGTACTAACTAGGCCTGACATTGCTTAGCTTCTGAGATCAGACGAGATTGGGCGCATTTAGTGTGGTGTGGCCGTAGGCTCTGGGCCTAGTGAGTTTTGTACTTTTAAGCATCTAGTCGGCTAGACCTTGCAGTTTTGAAAGGCAATTGAGAAATGGCTCACTTCCTGAACTTGGAGCACAAAAAAGCCTACAGCACCTGGTATTCCCAGGCGGTCTCCCATCCAGGTACTAACTAGGCCCGACACTGCTTAACTTCCGAGATCGGGCGCATTCAGTGTGGTGTGGCCGTAGGCTCTGGGCCTAGTGAGTTTTGTACTTTTAAGCATCTAGTCGGCTAGACCTTGCAGTTTTGAAAGGCAATTGAGAAATGGCTCACTTCCTGAACTTGGAGTACAAAAAAAGCCTACAGCACCTGGTATTCCCAGGCGGTCTCCCATCCAGGTACTAACTAGGCCCGACACTGCTTAGCTTCTGAGATCAGACGAGATCGGGCGCATTCAGTGTGGTGTGGCCGTAGGCTCTGGGCCTAGTGAGTTTTGTACTTTTAAGCATCTAGTCGGCTAGACCTTGCAGTTTTGAAAGGCAATTGAGAAATGGCTCACTTCCTGAACTTGGAGCACAAAAAAGCCTACAGCACCTGGTATTCCCAGGCAGTCTCCCATCCAGGTACTAACTAGGCCTGACACTGCTTAACTTCCGAGATCAGACGAGATCGGGTGCATTCAGTGTGGTGTGGCCGTAGGCTCTAGGAATGCTAAGAATATTACTCTGATGCATTTGCATTTAGTAAGCTAAGCCATGCAGCCACTTGCAACATGATACCACGCTCATTGCTCGATCAGGCGAGATATATAAGACTGGTGGGCCCATTCAGGACTCCTATGTCTGGTAGGATAACTTTAATTCATCCATCCTGTGTCTGTTGCAGGGAGGTGGAGAGAACAATCAACACAATAATGGTTTTCTTTCATGCCTCTTGAAGGACTCAATATTCTCTGTACTGCATTACATGTGAAAGTCGATTTATTACCCATGAACACACTACCTGTATGCTAATTCTATGTAAAAAGGTAGCTCCAGCCCTCATGATGTTGTCCAACATTTCCGCTATAAAATGGGATACAATTATTTTGGAAACATACCAAATTTGAAAAGTAATTGAGAAGTTGCGCAATTACTAATCATGGAGCACAAAATAGCCTACAGCACCTGGTATTGCCAGGAGGTCTCCCATCCAGGTACTAACTAGGCATGACATTGCTTAGCTTCCGAGATCAGACGAGATTGGGCGCATTCAGTGTGGTGTGGCCGTAGGCTCTGGGCCTAGTTAGTTTTGTACTTTTAAGCATCTAGTCGGCTAGACCTTGCAGTTTTGAAAGGCAATTGAGAAATGGCTCACTTCCTGAACTTGGAGCACAAAAAAGCCTACAGCACCTGGTATTCCCAGGCGGTCTCCCATCCAGGTACTAACTAGGCCCGACACTGCTTAACTTCCGAGATCGGGCGCATTCAGTGTGGTGTGGCCGTAGGCTCTGGGTCTAGTGTGTTTTGTACTTTTAAGCATCTAGTCGGCTAGACCTTGCAGTTTTGAAAGGAAATTGAGAAATGGCTCACTTCCTGAACTTGGGGCACAAAAAAGCCTACAGCACCTGGTATTCCCAGGCCGTCTCCCATCCAAGTACTAAGTAGGCCCGACACTGCTTAGCTTCCGAGATCAGACGAGATCGGGCACATTCAGTGTGGTGTGGCTGTAGGCTCTGGGCCTAGTGAGTTTTGTACTTTTAAGCATCTAGTCGGCTAGAACTTGCAGTTTTGAAAGGCAATTGAGAAATGGCTCACTTCCTGAACTTGGAGCAGAAAAAAGCCTACAGCACCTGGTATTCCCAGGCGGTCTCCCATCCAGGCACTAACTAGGCCCGACACTACTTAGCTTCCGAGATCAGACGAGATCGGGCGCATTCAGTGTGGTGTGGCCGTAGGCTCTGGGCCTAGTGAGTTTTGTACTTTTAAGCATCTAGTCGGCTAGACCTTGCAGTTTTGAAAGGCAATTGAGAAATGGCTCACTTCCTGAACTTGGAGCACAAAAAAGCCTACAGCACCTGGTATTCCGAGGCGGTCTCCCATCCAGGTACTAACTAGGCCTGACACTGCTTAACTTCCGAGATCAGACAAGATCGGGTGCATTCAGTGTGGTGTGGCCGTAGGCTCTAGGAATGCTAAGAATATTACTCTTATGCATTTGCATTTAGTAAGCTAAGCCATGCAGCCACTTGCAACATGATACCACGCTCATCGCTTGATCAGGCTCGATCAGGCGAGATATATAAGACTGGTGGGCCCATTCAGGACTCCTATGTCTGGTAGGATAACTTTAATTCATCCATCCTGTGTCTGTTGCAGGGAAGTGGAGAGAACAATCAACACAATAATGGTTTTCTTTCATGCCTCTTGAAGGACTCAATATTCTCTGTACTGCATTACATGTGAAAGTCGATTTATTACCCATGAACACACTACCTGTATGCTAATTCTATGTAAAAAGGTAGCTCCAGCCCTCATGATGTTGTCCAACATTTCCGCTATAAAACGGGATACAATTATTTTGGAAACATACCAAATTTGAAAAGTTGCGCAATTACTAATCATGGAGCACAAAATAGCCTGCAGCACCTGGTATTGCTAGGCGGTCTCCCATCCAGGTACTAACTAGGCCTGACAATGCTTAGCTTCCGAGATCAGACGAGATTGGGCGCATTCAGTGTGGTGTGGCCGTAGGCTCTGGGCCTAGTGAGTTTTGTACTTTTAAGCATCTAGTCGGCTAGACCTTGCAGTTTTGAAAGGCAATTGAGAAATGGCTCACTTCCTGAACTTGGAGCACAAAAAAGCCTACAGCACCTGGTATTCCCAGGCGGTCTCCCATCCAGGTACTAACTAGGCCTGACACTGCTTAACTTCCGAGATCGGGCGCATTCAGTGTGGTGTGGCCGTAGGCTCTGGGCCTAGTGAGTTTTGTACTTTTAAGCATCTAGTCGGCTAGACCTTGCAGTTTTGAAAGGCAATTGAAAAATGGCTCACTTCCTGAACTTGGAGCACAAAAAAGCCTACAGCACCTGGTATTCCCAGGCCGTCTCCCATCCAGGTATTAACTAGGCCCGACACTGCTTAGCTTCCGAGATCAGACGAGATCCGGCGCATTCAGTGTGGTGTGGCCGTAGGCTCTGGGCCTAGTGAGTTTTGTACTTTTAAGCATCTAGTCAGCTAGACCTTGCAGTTTTGAAAGGCAATTGAGAAATGGCTCACTTCCTGAACTTGGAGTACAAAAAAGCCTACAGCACCTGGTATTCCCAGGCGGTCTCCCATCCAGGTACTAACTAGGCCCGACAATGCTTAGCTTCCGAGATCAGACAAGATCGGGCACATTCAGTGTGGTGTGGCCGTAGGCTATCAGGCCTAGTGAGTTTTGTACTTTTAAGCATCTAGTCGGCTAGAACTTGCAGTTTTGAAAGGCAATTGAGAAATGGCTCACTTCCTGAACTTGGAGCACAAAAAAGCCAACAGCACCTGGTATTCCCAGGCGGTCTCCCATCCAGGCACTAACTAGGCCCGACACTGCTTAGCTTCCGAGATCAGGCGCATTCAGTGCGGTGTGGCCGTAGGCTCTGGGCCTAGTGAGTTTTGTACTTTTAAGCATCTAGTCAGCTAGACCTTGCAGTTTTGAAAGGCAATTGAGAAATGGCTCACTTCCTGAACTTGGAGCACAAAAAAGCCTACAGCACCTGGTATTCCCAGGCGGTCTCCCATCCATGTACTAACTAGGCCCGACACTGCTTAGCTTCTGAGATCAGACGAGATCGGGCGCATTCAGTGTGGTGTGGCCGTAGGCTCTGGGCCTACTGAGTTTTGTACTTTTAAGCATCTAGTCGGCTAGACTTTGCAGTTTTGAAAGGCAATTGAGAAATGGCTCACTTCCTGAACTTGGAGTACAAAAAAGCCTACAGCATCTGGTATTCCCAGGCGGTCTGCCATCCAGGTACTAACTAGGCCCGACGCTGCTTAGCTTCCGAGAGCAGGTGCATTCAGTGTGGTGTGGCCGTAGGCTCTGGGTCTAGAGAGTTTTGTACTTTTAAGCATCTAGTCGGCTAGACCTTGCAGTTTTGAAAGGAAATTGAGAAATGACTCACTTCCTGAACTTGGGGCACAAAAAAGCCTACAGCACCTGGTATTCCCAGGCCGTCTCCCATCCAGGTACTAACTAGGCCCGACACTGCTTAGCTTCCGAGATCAGACGAGATCGGGCGCATTCAGTGTGGTGTGGCTGTAGGCTCTGGGCCTAGTGAGTTTTGTACTTTTAAGCATCTAGTCGGCTAGAACTTGCAGTTTTGAAAGGCAATTGAGAAATGGCTCACTTCCTGAACTTGGAGCACAAAAAAGCCTACAGCACCTGGTATTCCCAGGCGGTCTCCCATCCAGGCACTAACTAGGCCCGACACTACTTAGCTTCCGAGATCAGACGAGATCGGGCGCATTCAGTGTGGTGTGGCCGCAGGCTCTGGGCCTAGTGAGTTTTGTACTTTTAAGCATCTAGTCGGCTAGACCTTGCAGTTTTGAAAGGCAATTGAGAAATGGCTCACTTCCTGAACTTGGAGCACAAAAGAGCCTACAGCACCTGGTATTCCGAGGCGGTCTCCCATCCAGGTACTAACTAGGCCTGACACTGCTTAACTTCCGAGATCAGACAAGATCGGGTGCATTCAGTGTGGTGTGGCCGTAGGCTCTAGGAATGCTAAGAATATTACTCTTATGCATTTGCATTTAGTAAGCTAAGCCATGCAGCCACTTGCAACATGATACCACGCTCATCGCTTGATCAGGCTCGATCAGGCGAGATATATAAGACTGGTGGGCCCATTCAGGACTCCTATGTCTGGTAGGATAACTTTAATTCATCCATCCTGTGTCTGTTGCAGGGAGGTGGAGAGAACAATCAACACAATAATGGTTTTCTTTCATGCCTCTTGAAGGACTCAATATTCTCTGTACTGCATTACATGTGAAAGTCGATTTATTACCCATGAACACACTACCTGTATGCTAATTCTATGTAAAAAGGTAGCTCCAGCCCTCATGATGTTGTCCAACATTTCCGCTATAAAACGGGATACAATTATTTTGGAAACATACCAAATTTGAAAAGTAATTGAGAAGTTGCGCAATTACTAATCATGGAGCACAAAATAGCCTACAGCACCTGGCATTGCTAGGCGGTCTCCCATCCAGGTACTAACTAGGCCTGACATTGCTTAGCTTCCGAGATCAGACGAGATTGGGCGCATTTAGTGTGGTGTGGCCGTAGGCTCTGGGCCTAGTGAGTTTTGTACTTTTAAGCATCTAGTCGGCTAGACCTTGCAGTTTTGAAAGGCAATTGAGAAATGGCTCACTTCCTGAACTTGGAGCACAAAAAAGCCTACAGCACCTGGTATTCCCAGGCGGTCTCCCATCCAGGTACTAACTAGGCCCGACACTGCTTAACTTCCGAGATCGGGCGCATTCAGTGTGGTGTGGCCGTAGGCTCTGGGCCTAGTGAGTTTTGTACTTTTAAGCATCTAGTCGGCTAGACCTTGCAGTTTTGAAAGGCAATTGAGAAATGGCTCACTTCCTGAACTTGGAGTACAAAAAAAGCCTACAGCACCTGGTATTCCCAGGCGATCTCCCATCCAGGTACTAACTAGGCCCGACACTGCTTAGCTTCTGAGATCAGACGAGATCGGGCGCATTCAGTGTGGTGTGGCCGTAGGCTCTGGGCCTAGTGAGTTTTGTACTTTTAAGCATCTAGTCGGCTAGACCTTGCAGTTTTGAAAGGCAATTGAGAAATGGCTCACTTCCTGAACTTGGAGCACAAAAAAGCCTACAGCACCTGGTATTCCCAGGCAGTCTCCCATCCAGGTACTAACTAGGCCTGACACTGCTTAACTTCCGAGATCAGACGAGATCGGGTGCATTCAGTGTGGTGTGGCCGTAGGCTCTAGGAATGCTAAGAATATTACTCTGATGCATTTGCATTTAGTAAGCTAAGCCATGCAGCCACTTGCAACATGATACCACGCTCATTGCTCGATCAGGCGAGATATATAAGACTGGTGGGCCCATTCAGGACTCCTATGTCTGGTAGGATAACTTTAATTCATCCATCCTGTGTCTGTTGCAGGGAGGTGGAGAGAACAATCAACACAATAATGGTTTTCTTTCATGCCTCTTGAAGGACTCAATATTCTCTGTACTGCATTACATGTGAAAGTCGATTTATTACCCATGAACACACTACCTGTATGCTAATTCTATGTAAAAAGGTAGCTCCAGCCCTCATGATGTTGTCCAACATTTCCGCTATAAAATGGGATACAATTATTTTGGAAACATACCAAATTTGAAAAGTAATTGAGAAGTTGCGCAATTACTAATCATGGAGCACAAAATAGCCTACAGCACCTGGTATTGCCAGGCGGTCTCCCATCCAGGTACTAACTAGGCCTGACATTGCTTAGCTTCCGAGATCAGACGCATTCAGTGTGGTGTGGCCGTAGGCTCTGGGCTTAGTGAGTTTTGTACTTTTAAGCATCTAGTCGGCTAGACCTTGCAGTTTTGAAAGGCAATTGAGAAATGGCTCACTTCCTGAACTTGGAGCACAAAAAAGCCTACAGCACCTGGTATTCCCAGGCGGTCTCCCATCCAGGTACTAACTAGGCCCGACACTGCTTAACTTCTGAGATCGGGCGCATTCAGTGTGGTGTGGCTGTAGGCTCTGGGTCTAGTGAGTTTTGTACTTTTAAGCATCTAGTCGGCTAGAACTTGCAGTTTTGAAAGGCAATTGAGAAATAGCTCACTTCCTGAACTTGGAGCACAAAAAAGCCTACAGCACCTGGTATTCCCAGGCGGTCTCCCATCCAGGTACTAACTAGGCCCAACACTGCTTAGCTTCTGAGATTAGACGAGATCGGGCGCATTCAGTGTGGTGTGGCCGTAGGCTCTGGGCCTAGTGAGTTTTGTACTTTTAAGAATCTAGTCGGCTAGACCTTGCAGTTTTGAAAGGCAATTGAGAAATGGCTCACTTCCTGTACTTGGAGTACAAAAAAGCCTACAGCACCTGGTATTCCCAGGAGGTCTCCCATTCAGGTACTAACTAGGCCCGACACTGCTTAGCTTCCGAGATCGGGCGCATTCAGTGTGGTGTGGCCGTAGGCTCTGGGCTTAGTGAGTTTTGTACTTTTAAGCATCTAGTCGGCTAGACCTTGCAGTTTTGAAAGGCAATTGAGAAATGGCTCACTTCCTGAACATGGAGCACAAAAAAGCCTACAGCACCTGGTATTCCCAGGCCTAGTTAGTACCAGGTGGTCTCCCATCCAGGTACTAACTAGGCCCAACACTGCTTAGCTTCCAAGATCAGACGAGATCGGGCGCATTCAGTGTGGTGTGGCCGTAGGCTCTGGGCCTAGTGAGTTTTGTACTTTTAAGCATCTAGTCAGCTAGACCTTGCAGTTTTGAAAGGCAATTGAGAAATGGCTCATTTCCTGAACTTGGAGCACAAAAAAGCCTACAGCACCTGGTATTCCTGGGCCGTCTCCCATCCAGGTACTAACTAGGCCCAACACTGCTTAGCTTCCGAGATCAGATGAGATCAGGCGCATTCAGTGTGGTGTGGCTTTAGGCTCTGGGCCTAGTGAGTTTTGTACTTTTAAGCATCTAGTCGGCTAGAACTTGCAGTTTTGAAAGGCAATTGAGAAATGGCTCACTTCCTGAACTTGGAGCACAAAAAAGCCGACAGCACCTGGTATTCCCAGGCGGTCTCCCATCCAGGCACTAACTAGGCCCGACACTGCTTAGCTTCCGAGATCAGGCGCATTCAGTGCGGTGTGGCCGTAGGCTCTGGGCCTAGTGAGTTTTGTACTTTTAAGCATCTAGTCAGCTAGACCTTGCAGTTTTGAAAGGCAATTGAGAAATGGCTCACTTCCTGAACTTGGAGCACAAAAAAGCCTACAGCACCTGGTATTCCCAGGCAGTCTCCCATCCAGGTACTAACTAGGCCCGACACTGCTTAGCTTCCGAGATCAGACGAGATCGGGCGCATTCAGTGTGGTGTGGCCGTAGGCTCTGGGCTTACTGAGTTTTGTACTTTTAAGCATCTAGTCGGCTAGACTTTGCAGTTTTGAAAGGCAATTGAGAAATGGCTCACTTCCTGAACTTGGAGTACAAAAAAAGCCTACAGCATCTGGTATTCCCAGGCGGTCTGCCATCCAGGTACTAACTAGGCCCGACACTGCTTAGCTTCTGAGATCAGACGAGATCGGGCGCATTCAGTGTGGTGTGGCCGTAGGCTCTGGGCCTAGTGAGTTTTGTACTTTTTAAGCATCTAGTCGGCTAGACCTTGCAGTTTTGAAAGGCAATTGAGAAATGGCTCACTTCCTGAACTTGGAGCACAAAAAAGCCTACAGCACCTGGTATTCCCAGGCGGTCTCCCATCCAGGTACTAACTAGGCCAGACACTGCTTAACTTCCGAGATCAGACGAGATCGGGTGCATTCAGTGTGGTGTGGCCGTAGGCTCTAGGAATGCTAAGAATATTACTCTTATGCATTTGCATTTAGTAAGATAAGCCATGCAGCCACTTGCAACATGATACCACGCTCATCGCTCGATCAGGCTCGATCAGGCGAGATATATAAGACTGGTGGGCCCATTCAGGACTCCTATGTCTGGTAGGATAACTTTAATTCATCCATCCTGTGTCTGTTGCAGGGAGGTGGAGAGAACAATCAACACAATAATGGTTTTCTTTCATGCCTCTTGAAGGACTCAATATTCTCTGTACTGCATTACATGTGAAAGTCGATTTATTACCCATGAACACACTACCTGTATGCTAATTCTATGTAAAAAGGTAGCTCCAGCCCTCATGATGTTGTCCAACATTTCCGCTATAAAACGGGATACAATTATTTTGGAAACATACCAAATTTGAAAAGTAATTGAGAAGTTGCGCAATTACTAATCATGGAGCACAAAATAGCCTACAGCACCTGGTATTGCCAGGAGGTCTCCCATCCAGGTACTAACTAGGCATGACATTGCTTAGCTTCCGAGATCAGACGAGATTGGGCGCATTCAGTGTGGTGTGGCCATAGGCTCTGTGCCTAGTTAGTTTTGTACTTTTAAGCATCTAGTCGGCTAGACCTTGCAGTTTTGAAAGGCAATTGAGAAATGGCTCACTTCCTGAACTTGGAGCACAAAAAAGCCTACAGCACCTGGTATTCCCAGGCGGTCTCCCATCCCGGTACTAACTAGGCCCGACACTGCTTAACTTCCGAGATCGGGCGCATTCAGTGTGGTGTGGCCGTAGGCTCTGGGTCTAGTGTGTTTTGTACTTTTAAGCATCTAGTCGGCTAGACCTTGCAGTTTTGAAAGGAAATTGAGAAATGGCTCACTTCCTGAACTTGGGGCACAAAAAAGCCTACAGCACCTGGTATTCCCAGGCCGTCTCCCATCCAAGTACTAAGTAGGCCCGACACTGCTTAGCTTCCGAGATCAGACGAGATCGGGCGCATTCAGTGTGGTGTGGCTGTAGGCTCTGGGCCTAGTGAGTTTTGTACTTTTAAGCATCTAGTCGGCTAGAACTTGCAGTTTTGAAAGGCAATTGAGAAATGGCTCACTTCCTGAACTTGGAGCACAAAAAAGCCTACAGCACCTGGTATTCCCAGGCGGTCTCCCATCCAGGCACTAACTAGCCCCGACACTACTTAGCTTCCGAGATCAGACGAGATCGGGCGCATTCAGTGTGGTGTGGCCGTAGGCTCTGGGCCTAGTGAGTTTTGTACTTTTAAGCATCTAGTCGGCTAGACCTTGCAGTTTTGAAAGGCAATTGAGAAATGGCTCACTTCCTGAACTTGGAGCACAAAAAAGCCTACAGCACCTGGTATTCCGAGGCGGTCTCCCATCCAGGTACTAACTAGGCCTGACACTGCTTAACTTCCGAGATCAGACAAGATCGGGTGCATTCAGTGTGGTGTGGCCGTAGGCTCTAGGAATGCTAAGAATATTACTCTTATGCATTTGCATTTAGTAAGCTAAGCCATGCAGCCACTTGCAACATGATACCACGCTCATCGCTTGATCAGGCTCGATCAGGCGAGATATATAAGACTGGTGGGCCCATTCAGGACTCCTATGTCTGGTAGGATAACTTTAATTCATCCATCCTGTGTCTGTTGCAGGGAAGTGGAGAGAACAATCAACACAATAATGGTTTTCTTTCATGCCTCTTGAAGGACTCAATATTCTCTGTACTGCATTACATGTGAAAGTCGATTTATTACCCATGAACACACTACCTGTATGCTAATTCTATGTAAAAAGGTAGCTCCAGCCCTCATGATGTTGTCCAACATTTCCGCTATAAAACGGGATACAATTATTTTGGAAACATACCAAATTTGAAAAGTTGCGCAATTACTAATCATGGAGCACAAAATAGCCTGCAGCACCTGGTATTGCTAGGTGGTCTCCCATCCAGGTACTAACTAGGCCTGACATTGCTTAGCTTCCGAGATCAGACGAGATTGGGCGCATTCAGTGTGGTGTGGCCGTAGGCTCTGGGCCTAGTGAGTTTTGTACTTTTAAGCATCTAGTCGGCTAGACCTTGCAGTTTTGAAAGGCAATTGAGAAATGGCTCACTTCCTGAACTTGGAGCACAAAAAAGCCTACAGCACCTGGTATTCCCAGGCGGTCTCCCATCCAGGTACTAACTAGGCCTGACACTGCTTAACTTCCGAGATCGGGCGCATTCAGTGTGGTGTGGCCGTAGGCTCTGGGCCTAGTGAGTTTTGTACTTTTAAGCATCTAGTCGGCTAGACCTTGCAGTTTTGAAAGGCAATTGAAAAATGGCTCACTTCCTGAACTTGGAGCACAAAAAAGCCTACAGCACCTGGTATTCCCAGGCCGTCTCCCATCCAGGTATTAACTAGGCCCGACACTGCTTAGCTTCCGAGATCAGACGAGATCGGGCGCATTCAGTGTGGTGTGGCCGTAGGCTCTGGGCCTAGTGAGTTTTGTACTTTTAAGCATCTAGTCAGCTAGACCTTGCAGTTTTGAAAGGCAATTGAGAAATGGCTCACTTCCTGAACTTGGAGTACAAAAAAGCCTACAGCACCTGGTATTCCCAGGCGGTCTCCCATCCAGGTACTAACTAGGCCCGACAATGCTTAGCTTCCGAGATCAGACAAGATCGGGCGCATTCAGTGTGGTGTGGCCGTAGGCTATCAGGCCTAGTGAGTTTTGTACTTTTAAGCATCTAGTCGGCTAGACCTTGCAGTTTTGAAAGGCAATTGAGAAATGGCTCATTTCCTGAACTTGGAGCACAAAAAAGCCTACAGCACCTGGTATTCCCGGGCCGTCTCCCATCCAGGTACTAACTAGGCCCAACACTGCTTAGCTTCCGAGATCAGACGAGATCAGGCGCATTCAGTGTGGTGTGGCTGTAGGCTCTGGGCCTAGTGAGTTTTGTACTTTTAAGCATCTAGTCGGCTAGAACTTGCAGTTTTGAAAGGCAATTGCGAAATGGCTCACTTCCTGAACTTGGAGCACAAAAAAGCCGACAGCACCTGGTATTCCCAGGCGGTCTCCCATCCAGGCACTAACTAGGCCCGACACTGCTTAGCTTCCGAGATCAGGCGCATTCAGTGCCGTGTGGCCGTAGGCTCTGGGCCTAGTGAGTTTTGTACTTTTAAGCATCTAGTCAGCTAGACCTTGCAGTTTTGAAAGGCAATTGAGAAATGGCTCACTTCCTGAACTTGGAGCACAAAAAAGCCTACAGCACCTGGTATTCCCAGGCGGTCTCCCATCCAGGTACTAACTAGGCCCGACACTGCTTAGCTTCCGAGATCAGACGAGATCGGGCGCATTCAGTGTGGTGTGGCCGTAGGCTCTGGGCCTACTGAGTTTTGTACTTTTAAGCATCTAGTCGGCTAGACTTTGCAGTTTTGAAAGGCAATTGAGAAATGGCTCACTTCGTGAACTTGGAGTACAAAAAAGCCTACAGCATCTGGTATTCCCAGGCGGTCTGCCATCCAGGTACTAACTAGGCCCGACACTGCTTAGCTTCTGAGATCAGACGAGATCGGGCGCATTCAGTGTGGTGTGGCCGTAGGCTCTGGGCCTAGTGAGTTTTGTACTTTTAAGCATCTAGTCGGCTAGACCTTGCAGTTTTGAAAGGCAATTGAGAAATGGCTCACTTCCTGAACTTGGAGCACAAAAAAGCCTACAGCATCTGGTATTCCCAGGCGGTCTCCCATCCAGGTACTAACTAGGCCAGACACTGCTTAACTTCCGAGATCAGACGAGATCGGGTGCATTCAGTGTGGTGTGGCCGTAGGCTCTAGGAATGCTAAGAATATTACTCTTATGCATTTGCATTTAGTAAGATAAGCCATGCAGCCACTTGCAACATGATACCACGCTCATCGCTCGATCAGGCTCGATCAGGCGAGATATATAAGACTGGTGGGCCCATTCAGGACTCCAATGTTTTTTAGGATAACTTTAATTCATCCATCCTGTGTCTGTTGCAGGGAGGTGGAGAGAACAATCAACACAATAATGGTTTTCTTTCATGCCTCTTGAAGGACTCAATATTCTCTGTACTGCATTACATGTGAAAGTCGATTTATTACCATGAACACACTACCTGTATGCTAATTCTATGTAAAAAGGTAGCTCCAGCCCTCATGATGTTGTCCAACATTTCCGCTATAAAACGGGATACAATTATTTTGGAAACATACCAAATTTGAAAAGTAATTGAGAAGTTGCGCAATTACTAATCATGGAGCACAAAATAGCCTACAGCACCTGGTATTGCCAGGAGGTCTCCCATCCAGGTACTAACTAGGCCTGACGTTGCTTAGCTTCCGAGATCAGACGAGATTGGGCGCATTCAGTGTGGTGTGGCCGTAGGCTCTGGGCCTAGTTAGTTTTGTACTTTTAAGCATCTAGTCGGCTAGACCTTGCAGTTTTGAAAGGCAATTGAGAAATGGCTCACTTCCTGAACTTGGAGCACAAAAAAGCCTACAGCACCTGGTATTCCCAGGCGGTCTCCCATCCAGGTACTAACTAGGCCCGACACTGCTTAACTTCCGAGATCGGGCGCATTCAGTGTGGTGTGGCCGTAGGCTCTGGGTCTAGTGAGTTTTGTACTTTTAAGCATCTAGTCGGCTAGACCTTGCAGTTTTGAATGGAAATTGAGAAATGGCTCACTTCCTGAACTTGGGGCACAAAAAAGCCTACAGCACCTGTTATTCCCAGGCCGTCTCCCATCCAAGTACTAAGTAGGCCCGACACTGCTTAGCTTCCGAGATCAGACGAGATCGGGCGCATTCAGTGTGGTGTGGCTGTAGGCTCTGGGCCTAGTGAGTTTTGTACTTTTAAGCATCTAGTCGGCTAGAACTTGCAGTTTTGAAAGGCAATTGAGAAATGGCTCACTTCCTGAACTTGGAGCACAAAAAAGCCTACAGCACCTGGTATTCCCAGGCGGTCTCCCATCCAGGCACTAACTAGGCCCAACACTACTTAGCTTCCGAGATCAGACGAGATCGGGCGCATTCAGTGTGGTGTGGCCGTAGGCTCTGGGCCTAGTGAGTTTTGTACTTTTAAGCATCTAGTCGGCTAGACCTTGCAGTTTTGAAAGGCAATTGAGAAATGGCTCACTTCCTGAACTTGGAGCACAAAAATGCCTACAGCACCTGGTATTCCGAGGCGGTCTCCCATCCAGGTACTAACTAGGCCTGACACTGCTTAACTTCCGAGATCAGACAAGATCGGGTGCATTCAGTGTGGTGTGGCCGTAGGCTCTAGGAATGCTAAGAATATTACTCTTATGCATTTGCATTTAGTAAGCTAAGCCATGCAGCCACTTGCAACATGATACCACGCTCATCGCTTGATCAGGCTCGATCAGGCGAGATATATAAGACTGGTGGGCCCATTCAGGACTCCTATGTCTGGTAGGATAACTTTAATTCATCCATCCTGTGTCTGTTGCAGGGAAGTGGAGAGAACAATCAACACAATAATGGTTTTCTTTCATGCCTCTTGAAGGACTCAATATTCTCTGTACTGCATTACATGTGAAAGTCGATTTATTACCCATGAACACACTACCTGTATGCTAATTCTATGTAAAAAGGTAGCTCCAGCCCTCATGATGTTGTCCAACATTTCCGCTATAAAACGGGATACAATTATTTTGGAAACATACCAAATTTGAAAAGTTGCGCAATTACTAATCATGGAGCACAAAATAGCCTGCAGCACCTGGTATTGCTAGGCGGTCTCCCATCCAGGTACTAACTAGGCCTGACATTGCTTAGCTTCCGAGATCAGACGAGATTGGGCGCATTCAGTGTGGTGTGGCCGTAGGCTCTGGGCCTAGTGAGTTTTGTACTTTTAAGCATCTAGTCGGCTAGACCTTGCAGTTTTGAAAGGCAATTGAGAAATGGCTCACTTCCTGAACTTGGAGCACAAAAAAGCCTACAGCACCTGGTATTCCCAGGCGGTCTCACATCCAGGTACTAACTAGGCCTGACACTGCTTAACTTCCGAGATCGGGCGCATTCAGTGTGGTGTGGCCGTAGGCTCTGGGCCTAGTGAGTTTTGTACTTTTAAGCATCTAGTCGGCTAGACCTTGCAGTTTTGAAAGGCAAACGAAAAATGGCTCACTTCCTGAACTTGGAGCACAAAAAAGCCTACAGCACCTGGTATTCCCAGGCCGTCTCCCATCCAGGTATTAACTAGGCCCGACACTGCTTAGCTTCCGAGATCAGACGAGATCGGGCGCATTCAGTGTGGTGTGGCCGTAGGCTCTGGGCCTAGTGAGTTTTGTACTTTTAAGCATCTAGTCAGCTAGACCTTGCAGTTTTGAAAGGCAATTGAGAAATGGCTCACTTCCTGAACTTGGAGTACAAAAAAGCCTACAGCACCTGGTATTCCCAGGCGGTCTCCCATCCAGGTACTAACTAGGCCCGACAATGCTTAGCTTCCGAGATCAGACAAGATCGGGCGCATTCAGTGTGGTGTGGCCGTAGGCTATCGGCCTAGTGAGTTTTGTACTTTTAAGCATCTAGTCGGCTAGACCTTGCAGTTTTGAAAGGCAATTGAGAAATGGCTCACTTCCTGAACTTGGAGTACAAAAAAGCCTACAGCACCTGGTATTCCCAGGCGGTCTCCCATCCAGGTACTAACTAGGCCTGACACTGCTTAGCTTCTGAGATCAGACGAGATCGGGCGCATTCAGTGTGGTGTGGCCGTAGGCTCTTTGCCTAGTGAGTTTTGTACTTTTAAGCATCTAGTCGGCTAGACCTTGCAGTTTTGAAAGGCAATTGAGAAATGGCTCACTTCCTGAACTTGGAGCACAAAAAAGCCTACAGCACCTGGTATTCCCAGGCAGTCTCCCATCCAGGTACTAACTAGGCCTGACACTGCTTAACTTCCAAGATCAGACCAGATCAGGTCAGATCAGGTGCATTCAGTGTGGTGTGGCCGTAGGCTCTAGGAATGCTAAGAATATTACTCTTATGCATTTGCATTTAGTAAGCTAAGCCATGCAGCCACTTGCAACATGATACCACGCTCATCGCTCGATCAGGCGAGATATATAAGACTGGTGGGCCCATTCAGGACTCCTATGTCTGGTAGGATAACTTTAATTCATCCATCCTGTGTCTGTTGCAGGGAGATGGAGAGAACAATCAACACAATAATGGTTTTCTTTCATGCCTCTTGAAGGACTCAATATTCTCTGTACTGCATTACATGTGAAAGTCGATTTATTACCCATGAACACACTACCTGTATGCTAATTCTATGTAAAAAGGTAGCTCCAGCCCTCATGATGTTGTCCAACATTTCCGCTATAAAACGGGATACAATTATTTTGGAAACATACCAAATTTGAAAAGTAATTGAGAAGTTGCGCAATTACTAATCATGGAGCACAAAATAGCCTACAGCACCTGGTATTCCCAGGCGGTCTCCCATCCAGGTACTAACTAGGCCCGACACTGCTTAGTTTCCAAGATCAGGTGCATTCAGTGTGGTGTGGCCGTAGGCTCTGGGCCTAGTGAGTTTTGTACTTTTAAGCATCTAGTCGGCTAGACCTTGCAGTTTTGAAAGGAAATTGAGAAATGGCTCACTTCCTGAACTTGGAGTACAAAAAAGCCTACAGCACCTGGTATTCCCAGGGGGTCTCCCATCCAGGTACTAACTAGGGCCGACACTGCTTAGCTTCCGAGATCGGGCGCATTTAGTGTGGTGTGGCCGTAGGCTCTGGGCCTACTGAGTTTTGTACTTTTAAGCATCTAGTCGGCTAGACCTTGCAGTTTTGAAAGGCAATTGAGAAATGGCTCACTTCCTGAACTTGGAGCACAAAAAAGCCTACAGCACCTGGTATTCCCAGGCGGTCTCCCATCCAGGTACTAACTAGGCCCGACACTGCTTAGCTTCCGAGATCAGAGGAGATCGGGCGCATTCAGTGTGGTGAGGCCGTAGGCTCTGGGCCTAGTGAGTTTTGTACTTTTAAGCATCTAGTCGGCTAGACCTTGCAGTTTTGAAAGGCAATTGAGAAATGGCTCACTTCCTGAACTTGGAGCACAAAAAGGCCTACAGCACCTGGTATTCCGAGGCGGTCTCCCATCCAGGTACTAACTAGGCCTGATACTGCTTAACTTCCGAGATCAGACGAGATCGGGTGCGTTCAGTGTGGTGTGGCCGTAGGCTCTAGGAATGCTAAGAATATTACTCTTATGCATTTGCATTTAGTAAGCTAAGCCATGCAGCCACTTGCAACATGATACCACGCTCATCGCTCGATCAGGCGAGATATATAAGACTGGTGGGCCCATTCAGGACTCCTATGTCTGGTAGGATAACTTTAATTCATCCATCCTGTGTCTGTTGCAGGGAGGTGGAGAGAACAATCAACACAATAATGGTTTTCTTTCATGCCTCTTGAAGGACTCAATATTCTCTGTACTGCATTACATGTGAAAGTCGATTTATTACCCATGAACACACTACCTGTATGCTAATTCTATGTAAAAAGGTAGCTCCAGCCCTCATGATGTTGTCCAACATTTCTGCTATAAAATGGGATACAATTATTTTGGAAACATACCAAATTTGAAAAGTAATTGAGAAGTTGCGCAATTACTAATCATGGAGCACAAAATAGCCTACCTCACCTGGTATTGCCAGGCGGTCTCCCATCCAGGTACTAACTAGGCCTGACATTGCGTAGCTTCCGAGATCAGACGCATTCAGTGTGGTGTGGCCGTAGGCTCTGGGCTTAGTGAGTTTTGTACTTTTAAGCATCTAGTCGGCTAGACCTTGCAGTTTTGAAAGGCAATTGAGAAATGGCTCACTTCCTGAACTTGGAGCACAAAAAAGCCTACAGCACCTGGTATTACCAGGCGGTCTCCCATCCAGGTACTAACTAGGCCCGACACTGCTTAACTTCCGAGATCAGGCGCATTCAGTGTGGTGTGGCCGTAGGCTCTGGGCCTAGTGAGTTTTGTACTTTTAAGCATCTAGTCGGCTAGACCTTGCAGTTTTGAAAGGCAATTGAGAAATGGCTCACTTCCTGAACTTGGAGCACAAAAAAGCCTACAGCACCTGGTATTCCCAGGCGGTCTCCCATCCAGGTACTAACTAGGCCCGACACTGCTTAGCTTCTGAGATCAGACGAGATCGGGTGCATTCAGTGTGGTGTGGCCGTAGGCTCTGGGCCTAGTGAGTTTTGTACTTTTAAGCACCTAGTCGGCTAGACCTTGCAGTTTTGAAAGGCAATTGAGAAATGGCTCACTTCCTGAACTTGGAGTACAAAAAAGCCTACAGCACCTGGTATTACCAGGCGGTCTCCCATCCAGGTACTAACTAGGCCCGACACTGCTTAGCTTCCGAGATCAGAGGAGATCGGGCGCATTCAGTGTGGTGTGGCCGTAGGCTCTGGGCCTACTGAGTTTTGTACTTTTAAGCATCTAGTCGGCTAGACCTTGCAGTTTTGAAAGGCAATTGAGAAATGGCTCACTTCCTGAACTTGGAGCACAAAAAAGCCTACAGCACCTGGTATTACCAGGCGGTCTCCCATCCAGGTACTAACTAGGGCCGACACTGCTTAGCTTCCGAGATCAGAGGAGATCGGGCGCATTCAGTGTGGTGTGGCCGTAGGCTATGGGCCTAGTGAGTTTTGTACTTTTAAGCATCTAGTCGGCTAGACCTTGCAGTTTTGAAAGGCAATTGAGAAATGGCTCACTTCCTGAACTTGGAGCACAAAAAGGCCTACAGCACCTGGTATTCCGAGGCGGTCTCCCATCCAGGCACTAACTAGGCCCGACACTACTTAGCTTCCGAGATCAGACGAGATCGGGCGCATTCAGTGTGGTGTGGCCGTAGGCTCTGGGCCTAGTGAGTTTTGTACTTTTTAGCATCTAGTCGGCTAGACCTTGCAGTTTTGAAAGGCAATTGAGAAATGGCTCACTTCCTGAACTTGGAGCACAAAAAAGCCTACAGCACCTGGTATTCCGAGGCGGTCTCCCATCCAGGTACTAACTAGGCCTGACACTGGTTAACTTCCGAGATCAGACAAGATCGGGTGCATTCAGTGTGGTGTGGCCGTAGGCTCTAGGATTGCTAAGAATATTACTCTTATGCATTTGCATTTAGTAAGCTAAGCCATGCAGCCACTTGCAACATGATACCACGCTCATTGCTCGATCAGGCGAGATATATAAGACTGGTGGTCCCATTCAGGACTCCTATGTCTGGTAGGATAACTTTAATTCATCCATCCTGTGTCTGTTGCAGGGAGGTGGAGAGAACAATCAACACAATAATGGTTTTCTTTCATGCCTTTTGAAGGACTCAATATTCTCTGTACTGCATTACATGTGAAAGTCGATTTATTACCCATGAACACACTACCTGTATGCTAATTCTATGTAAAAAGGTAGCTCCAGCCCTCATGATGTTGTCCAACATTTCCGCTATAAAACGGGATACAATTATTTTGGAAACATACCAAATTTGAAAAGTAATTGAGAAGTTGCGCAATTACTAATCATGGAGCACAAAATAGCCTGCAGCACCTGGTATTGCTAGGCGGTCTCCCATCCAGGTACTAACTAGGCCTGACATTGCTTAGCTTCCGAGATCAGACGAGATTGGGCGCATTCAGTGTGGTGTGGCCGTAGGCTCTGGGCCTAGTGAGTTTTGTACTTTTAAGCATCTAGTCGGCTAGACCTTGCAGTTTTGAAAGGCAATTGAGAAATGGCTCACTTCCTGAACTTGGAGCACAAAAAAGCCTACAGCACCTGGTATTCCCAGGCGGTCTCCCATCCAGGTACTAACTAGGCCTGACACTGCTCAACTTCCGAGATCGGGCGCATTCAGTGTGGTGTGGCCGTAGGCTCTGAGCCTAGTGAGTTGTGTACTTTTAAGCATCTAGTCGGCTAGACCTTGCAGTTTTGAAAGGCAATTGAAAAATGGCTCACTTCCTGAACTTGGAGTACAAAAAAGCCTACAGCACCTGGTATTCCCAGGCGGTCTCCCATCCAGGTACTAACTAGGCCCGACACTGCTTAGCTTCTGAGATCAGACGAGATCGGGCGCATTCAGTGTCGTGTGGCCGTAGGCTCTGGGCCTAGTGAGTTTTGTACTTTTAAGCATCTAGTCGGCTAGACCTTGCAGTTTTGAAAGGCAATTGAGAAATGGCTCACTTCCTGAACTTGGAGCACAAAAAAGCCTACAGCACCTGGTATTCCCAGGCAGTCTCCCATCCAGGTACTAACTAGGCCTGACACTGCTTAACTTCCGAGATCAGACGAGATCGGGTGCATTCAGTGTGGTGTGGCCGTAGGCTCTAGGAATGCTAAGAATATTACTCTGATGCATTTGCATTTAGTAAGCTAAGCCATGCAGCCACTTGCAACATGATACCACGCTCATTGCTCGATCAGGCGAGATATATAAGACTGGTGGGCCCATTCAGGACTCCTATGTCTGGTAGGATAACTTTAATTCATCCATCCTGTGTCTGTTGCAGGGAGGTGGAGAGAACAATCAACACAATAATGGTTTTCTTTCATGCCTCTTGAAGGACTCAATATTCTCTGTACTGCATTACATGTGAAAGTCGATTTATTACCCATGAACACACTACCTGTATGCTAATTCTATGTAAAAAGGTAGCGCCAGCCCTCATGATGTTGTCCAACATTTCCGCTATAAAACGGGATACAATTATTTTGGAAACATACCAAATTTGAAAAGTAATTGAGAAGTTGCGCAATTACTAATCATGGAGCACAAAATAGCCTACAGCACCTGGTATTGCCAGGCGGTCTCCCATCCAGGTACTAACTAGGCCTGACATTGCTTAGCTTTCAAGATCAGACGAGATTGGGCGCATTCAGTGTGGTGTGGCTGTAGGCTCTGGGCCTACTGAATTTTGTACTTTTAAGCATCTAGTCGGCTAGACCTTGCAGTTTTGAAAGGCAATTGAGAAATGGCTCACTTCCTGAAATTGGAGCACAAAAAAGCCTACAGCACCTGGTATTCCCAGGCGGTCTCCCATCCAGGTACTAACTAGGCCTGACACTGCTTAACTTCCGAGATCAGACGAGATCAGGTGCATTCAGTGTGGTGTGGCCGTAGGCTCTAGGAATGCTAAGAATATTACTCTTATGCATTTGCATTTAGTAAGCTAAGCCATGCAGCCACTTGCAACATGATACCACGCTCATCGCTCGATCAGGCTCGATCAGGCGAGATATATAAGACTGGTGGGCCCATTCAGGACTCCTATGTCTGGTAGGATAACTTTAATTCATCCATCCTGTGTCTGTTGCAGGGAGGTGGAGAGAACAATCAACACAATAATGGTTTTCTTTCATGCCTCTTGAAGGACTCAATATTCTCTGTACTGCATTACATGTGAAAGTCGATTTATTACCCATGAACACACTACCTGTATGCTAATTCTATGTAAAAAGGTAGCTCCAGCCCTCATGATGTTGTCCAACATTTCCGCTATAAAATGGGATACAATTATTTTGGAAACATACCAAATTTGAAAAGTAATTGAGAAGTTGCGCAATTACTAATCATGGAGCACAAAATAGCCTACAGCACCTGGTATTGCCAGGCGGTCTCCCATCCAGGTACTAACTAGGCCTGACATTGCGTAGCTTCCGAGATCAGACGCATTCAGTGTGGTGTGGCCGTAGTGAGTTTTGTACTTTTAAGCATCTAGTCGGCTAGACCTTGCAGTTTTGAAAGGCAATTGAGAAATGGCTCACTTCCTGAACTTGGAGCACAAAAAAGCCTACAGCACCTGGTATTACCAGGCGGTCTCCCATCCAGGTACTAACTAGGCCCGACACTGCTTAACTTCCGAGATCGGGCGCATTCAGTGTGGTGTGGCCGTAGGCTCTGGGCCTAGTGAGTTTTGTACTTTTAAGCATCTAGTCGGCTAGACCTTGCAGTTTTGAAAGGCAATTGAGAAATGGCTCACTTCCTGAACTTGGAGCACAAAAAAGCCTACAGCACCTGGTATTCCCAGGCGGTCTCCCATCCAGGTACTAACTAGGCCCGACACTGCTTAGCTTCCGAGATCAGACGAGATCGGGCGCATTCAGTGTGGTGTGGCCGTAGGCTCTGGGCCTAGTGAGTTTTGTACTTTTAAGCATCTAGTCAGCTAGACCTTGCAGTTTTGAAAGGCAATTGAGAAATGGCTCACTTCCTGAACTTGGAGTACAAAAAAGCCTACAGCACCTGGTATTCCCAGGCGGTCTCCCATCCAGGTACTAACTAGGCCCAACACTGCTTAGCTTCCGAGATCAGACGCATTCAGTGTGGTGTGGCCGTAGGCTCTGGTTCTAGTGAGTTTTGTACTTTTAAGCATCTAGTCGGCTAGACCTTGCAGTTTTGAAAAGCAATTGAGAAATGGCTCACTTCCTGAACTTGGAGCACAAAAAAGCATACAGCACCTGGTACTCCCAGGCGGTCTCCCATCCAGGTACTAACTAGGACCGACACTGCTTAGCTTCCAAGATCAGACGAGATCGGGCGCATTCAGTGTGGTGTGGCCGTAGGCTCTGGGCCTAGTGAGTTTTGTACTTTTAAGCATCTAGTCGGCTAGACCTTGCAGTTTTGAAAGGCAATTGAGAAATGGCTCACTTCCTGAACTTGGAGCACAAAAAAGCCTACAGCACCCGGTATTCCCAGGCGGTCTCCCATCCAGGTACTAACTAGGCCTGACACTGCTTGGCTTCTGAGATCAGACGAGATCGGGCGCATTCAGTGTGGTGTGGCCGTAGGTTCTAGAAATGCTAAGTATATTACTCTTATGCATTTGCATTTAGTGAGCTAAGCCATGCAGCCACTTGCAACATGATACCACGCTCATCGCTCGATCAGCGCTCGATCAGGCGAGATATATAAGACTGGTGGGCCCATTCAGCACTCCTATGTCTGGTAGGATAACTTTAATCCATCCATCCTGTTTCTGTTGCAGGGAGGTGGAGAGAACAATCAACACAATAATGCCTTTCTTTCATGCCTCTTGAAGGACTCAATATTCTCTGTACTGCATTACATGTGAAAGTCGATTTATTACCCATGAACACACTACCTGTATGCTAATTCTATGTAAATAGGTAGCTCCAGCCCTCATGATGTTGTCCAACATTTCCGCTATAAAACGGGATACAATTATTTTGGAAACATACCAAATATGAAAAGTAATTGAGAAGTTGCGCAATTACTAATCATGGAGCACAAAATAACCTACAGCACCTGGTATTCCCAGGCGGTCTCCCATCAAGGTACTAACTAGGCCCGACACTGCTTAGCTTCCGAGATCAGACGAGATCGGGTGCATTCAGTGTGGTGTGGCCGTAGGCTCTGGGCCTAGTGAGTTTTGTACTTTTAAGCATCTAGTCGGCTAGACCTTGCAGTTTTGAAAGGCAATTGAGAAATGGCTCACTTCCTGAACTTGGAGTACAAAAAAGCCTACAGCACCTGGTATTCCCAGGGGGTCTCCCATCCAGGTACTAACTAGGGCCGACACTGCTTAGCTTCCGAGATCGGGCGCATTTAGTGTGGTGTGGCCGTAGGCTCTGGGCCTACTGAGTTTTGTACTTTTAAGCATCTAGTCGGCTAGACCTTGCAGTTTTGAAAGGCAATTGAGAAATGGCTCACTTCCTGAACTTGGAGCACAAAAAAGCCTACAGCACCTGGTATTCCCAGGCGGTCTCCCATCCAGGTACTAACTAGGCCCGACACTGCTTAGCTTCCGAGATCAGAGGAGATCGGGCGCATTCAGTGTGGTGTGGCCGTAGGCTCTGGGCCTAGTGAGTTTTGTACTTTTAAGCATCTAGTCGGCTAGACCTTGCAGTTTTGAAAGGCAATTGAGAAATGGCTCACTTCCTGAACTTGGAGCACAAAAAGGCCTACAGCACCTGGTATTCCGAGGCGGTCTGCCATCCAGGTACTAACTAGGCCTGACACTGCTTAACTTCCGAGATCAGACGAGATCGGGTGCATTCAGTGTGGTGTGGCCGTAGGCTCTAGGAATGCTAAGAATATTACTCTTATGCATTTGCATTTAGTAAGCTAAGCCATGCAGCCACTTGCAACATGATACCACGCTCATCGCTCGATCAGGCTCGATCAGGCGAGATATATAAGACTGGTGGGCCCATTCAGGACTCCTATGTCTGGTAGGATAACTTTAATTCATCCATCCTGTGTCTGTTGCAGGGAGGTGGAGAGAACAATCAACACAATAATGGTTTTCTTTCATGCCTCTTGAAGGACTCAATATTCTCTGTACTGCATTACATGTGAAAGTCGATTTATTACCCATGAACACACTACCTGTATGCTAATTCTATGTAAAAAGGTAGCTCCAGCCCTCATGATGTTGTCCAACATTTCCGCTATAAAATGGGATACAATTATTTTGGAAACATACCAAATTTGAAAAGTAATTGAGAAGTTGCGCAATTACTAATCATGGAGCACAAAATAGCCTACAGCACCTGGTATTGCCAGGCGGTCTCCCATCCAGGTACTAACTAGGCCTGACATTGCGTAGCTTCCGAGATCAGACGCATTCAGTGTGGTGTGGCCGTAGGCTCTGGGCTTAGTGAGTTTTGTACTTTTAAGCATCTAGTCGGCTAGACCTTGCAGTTTTGAAAGGCAATTGAGAAATGGCTCACTTCCTGAACTTGGAGCACAAAAAAGCCTACAGCACCTGGTATTACCAGGCGGTCTCCCATCCAGGTACTAACTAGGCCCGACACTGCTTAACTTCCGAGATCAGGCGCATTCAGTGTGGTGTGGCCGTAGGCTCTGGGCCTAGTGAGTTTTGTACTTTTAAGCATCTAGTCGGCTAGACCTTGCAGTTTTGAAAGGCAATTGAGAAATGGCTCACTTCCTGAACTTGGAGCACAAAAAAGCCTACAGCACCTGGTATTCCCAGGCGGTCTCCCATCCAGGTACTAACTAGGCCCGACACTGCTTAGCTTCCGAGATCAGACGAGATCGGGCGCATGCAGTGTGGTGTGGCCGTAGGCTCTGGGCCTAGTGAGTTTTGTACTTTTAAGCATCTAGTCAGCTAGACCTTGCAGTTTTGAAAGGCAATTGAGAAATGGCTCACTTCCTGAACTTGGAGCACAAAAAAGCCTACAGCACATGGTATTCCCAGGCGTTCTCCCATCCAGGTACTAACTAGGCCCGACACTGCTTAGTTTCCGAGATCGGGTGCATTCAGTGTGGTGTGGCCGTAGGCTCTGGGCCTAGTGAGTTTTGTACTTTTAAGCATCTAGTCGGCTAGACCTTGCAGTTTTGAAAGGCAATTGAGAAATGGCTCACTTCCTGAACTTGGGGCACAAAAAAAGCCTACAGCACCTGGTATTCCCAGGCCGTCTCCCATACAGGTACTAACTAGGCCCGACACTGCTTAGCTTCCGAGATCAAACGAGATCGGGCGCATTCAGTGTGGTGTGGCTGTAGGCTCTGGGCCTAATGAGTTTTGTACTTTTAAGCATCTAGTCGGCTAGAACTTGCAGTTTTGAAAGGCAATTGAGAAATGGCTCACTTCCTGAACTTGGAGCACAAAAAAGCCTACAGCACCTGGTATTCCCAGGCGGTCTCCCATCCAGGTACTAACTAGGCCCGACACTGCTTAGCTTCCGAGATCAGACGAGATCAGGAGCATTCAGTGTGGTGTGGCCGTAGGCTCTGGGCCTAGTGAGTTTTGTACTTTTAAGCATCTAGTCAGCTAGACCTTGCAGTTTTGAAAGGCAATTGAGAAATAGCTCACTTCCTGAACTTGGAGCACAAAAAAGCCTACAGCACCTGGTATTCCCAGGCGGTCTCCCATCCAGGTACTAACTAGGCCCAACACTGCTGAGCTTCCGAGATCAGACGAGATCGGGCGCATTCAGTGTGGTGTGGCCGTAGGCTCTGGGCCTAGTGAGTTTTGTACTTTTAAGAATCTAGTCGGCTAGACCTTGCAGTTTTGAAAGGCAATTGAGAAATGGCTCACTTCCTGTACTTGGAGTACAAAAAAGCCTACAGCACCTGGTATTCCCAGGAGGTCTCCCATTCAGGTACTAACTAGGCCCGACACTGCTTAGCTTCCGAGATCGGGCGCATTCAGTGTGGTGTGGCCGTAGGCTCTGGGCTTAGTGAGTTTTGTACTTTTAAGCATCTAGTCGGCTAGATCTTGCAGTTTTGAAAGGCAATTGAGAAATGGCTCACTTCCTGAACATGGAGCACAAAAAAGCCTACAGCACCTGGTATTCCCAGGCCTAGTTAGTACCAGGTGGTCTCCCATCCAGGTACTAACTAGGCCTGACACTGCTTAGCTTCCGAGATCAGACGAGATCAGGCACATTCAGTGTGGTGTGGCCGTAGGCTCTGGGCCTAGTGAGTTTTGTACTTTTAAGCATCTAGTCAGCTAGACCTTGCAGTTTTGAAAGGCAATTGAGAAATGGCTCATTTCCTGAACTTGGAGCACAAAAAAGCCTACAGCACCTGGTATTCCCAGGCGGTCTCCCATCCAGGTACTAACTAGGCCCGACACTGCTTAGCTTCCGAGATCGGGTGCATTCAGTGTGGTGTGGCCGTAGGCTCTGGGCCTAGTGAGCTTTGTACTTTTAAGCATCTAGTCGGCTAGACCTTGCAGTTTTGAAAGGCAATTGAGAAATGGCTCACTTCCTGAACTTGGAGCACAAAAAAGCCTACAGCACCTGGTATTCCCAGGCGGTCTCCTATCCAGGCACTAACTAGGCCAGACACTGCTTAGCTTCCGAGATCAGGCGCATTCAGTGTGGTGTGGCCGTAGGCTCTGGGCCTAGTGAGTTTTGTACTTTTAAGCATCTAGTCGGCTAGAACTTGCAGTTTTGAAAGGCAATTGAGAAATGGCTCACTTCCTGAACTTGGAGCACAAAAAAGCCTACAGCACCTGGTATTCCCAGGCGGTCTCCCATCCAGGCACTAACTAGGCCTGACAGTGCTTAGCTTCCGAGATCAGGCGCATTCAGTGTGGTGTGGCTGTAGGCTCTGGGCCTAGTGAGTTTTGTACTTTTAAGCATCTAGTCAGCTAGACCTTGCTGTTTTGAAAGGCAATTGAGAAATAGCTCACTTCCTGAACTTGGAGCACAAAAAAGCCTACAGCACCTGGTATTCCCAGGCCGTCTCCCATCCAGGTACTAACTAGGCCGGACACTGCTTAGCTTCCGAGATCAGACGAGATCGGGCGCATTCAGTGTGGTGTGGCCGTAGGCTCTGGGCCTACTGAGTTTTGTACTTTTAAGCATCTAGTCGGCTAGACCTTGCAGTTTTGAAAGGCAATTGAGAAATGGCTCACTTCCTGAACTTGGAGTACAAAAAAGCCTACAGCATCTGGTATTCCCAGGCGGTCTCCCATCCAGGTACTAACTAGGCCCGACACTGCTTAGCTTCTGAGATCAGACGAGATCGGGCGCATTCAGTGTGGTGTGGCCGTAGGCTCTGGGCCTAGTGAGTTTTGTACTTTTAAGCATCTAGTCGGCTAGACCTTGCAGTTTTGAAAGGCAATTGAGAAATGGCTCACTTCCTGAACTTGGAGCACAAAAAAGCCTACAGCACCTGGTATTCCCAGGCGGTCTCCCATCCAGGTACTAACTAGGCCAGACACTGCTTAACTTCCGAGATCAGACGAGATCGGGTGCATTCAGTGTGGTGTGGCCATAGGCTCTAGGAATGCTAAGAATATTACTCTTATGCATTTGCATTTAGTAAGATAAGCCATGCAGCCACTTGCAACATGATACCACGCTCATCGCTCGATCAGGCGAGATATATAAGACTGGTGGGCCCATTCAGGACTCCTATGTCTGGTAGGATAACTTTAATTCATCCATCCTGTGTCTGTTGCAGGGAGATGGAGAGAACAATCAACACAATAATGGTTTTCTTTCATGCCTCTTGAAGGACTCAATATTCTCTGTACTACATTACATGTGAAAGTCGATTTATTACCCATGAACACACTACCTGTATGCTAATTCTATGTAAAAAGGTAGCTCCAGCCCTCATGATGTTGTCCAACATTTCCGCTATAAAACGGGATACAATTATTTTGGAAACATACCAAATTTGAAAAGTAATTGAGAAGTTGCGCAATTACTAATCATGGAGCACAAAATAGCCTACAGCACCTGGTATTCCCAGGCGGTCTCCCATCCAGGTACTAACTAGGCCCGACACTGCTTAGCTTCCAAGATCAGGCGCATTCAGTGTGGTGTGGCCGTAGGCTCTGGGCCTAGTGAGTTTTGTACTTTTAAGCATCTAGTCGGCTAGACCTTGCAGTTTTGAAAGGCAATTGAGAAATGGCTCACTTCCTGAACTTGGAGCACAAAAAGGCCTACAGCACCTGGTATTCCGAGGCGGTCTCCCATCCAGGTACTAACTAGGCCTGACACTGCTTAACTTCCGAGATCAGACGAGATCGGGTGCATTCAGTGTGGTGTGGCCGTAGGCTCTAGGAATGCTAAGAATATTACTCTTATGCATTTGCATTTAGTAAGCTAAGCCATGCAGCCACTTGCAACATGATACCACGCTCATCGCTCGATCAGGCTCGATCAGGCGAGATATATAAGACTGGTGGGCCCATTCAGGACTCCTATGTCTGGTAGGATAACTTTAATTCATCCATCCTGTGTCTGTTGCAGGGAGGTGGAGAGAACAATCAACACAATAATGGTTTTCTTTCATGCCTCTTGAAGGACTCAATATTCTCTGTACTGCATTACATGTGAAAGTCGATTTATTACCCATGAACACACTACCTGTATGCTAATTCTATGTAAAAAGGTAGCTCCAGCCCTCATGATGTTGTCCAACATTTCCGCTATAAAATGGGATACAATTATTTTGGAAACATACCAAATTTGAAAAGTAATTGAGAAGTTGCGCAATTACTAATCATGGAGCACAAAATAGCCTCCAGCACCTGGTATTGCCAGGCGGTCTCCCATCCAGGTACTAACTAGGCCTGACATTGCGTAGCTTCCGAGATCAGACGCATTCAGTGTGGTGTGGCCGTAGGCTCTGGGCTTAGTGAGTTTTGTACTTTTAAGCATCTAGTCGGCTAGACCTTGCAGTTTTGAAAGGCAATTGAGAAATGGCTCACTTCCTGAACTTGGAGCACAAAAAAGCCTACAGCACCTGGTATTACCAGGCGGTCTCCCATCCAGGTACTAACTAGGCCCGACACTGCTTAACTTCCGAGATCGGGCGCATTCAGTGTGGTGTGGCCGTAGGCTCTGGGCCTAGTGAGTTTTGTACTTTTAAGCATCTAGTCGGCTAGACCTTGCAGTTTTGAAAGGAAATTGAGAAATGGCTCACTTCCTGAACTTGGAGCACAAAAAAGCCTACAGCACCTGGTATTCCCAGGCGGTCTCCCATCCAGGTACTAACTAGGCCCGACACTGCTTAGCTTCCGAGATCAGACAAGATCGGGTGCATTCAGTGTGGTGTGGCCGTAGGCTCTGGGCCTAGTGAGTTTTGTACTTTTAAGCATCTAGTCGGCTAGACCTTGCAGTTTTGAAAGGCAATTGAGAAATGGCTCACTTCCTGAACTTGGAGTACAAAAAAGCCTACAGCACCTGGTATTCCCAGGGGGTCTCCCATCCAGGTACTAACTAGGGCCGACACTGCTTAGCTTCCGAGATCGGGCGCATTTAGTGTGGTGTGGCCGTAGGCTCTGGGCCTACTGAGTTTTGTACTTTTAAGCATCTAGTCGGCTAGACCTTGCAGTTTTGAAAGGCAATTGAGAAATGGCTCACTTCCTGAACTTGGAGCACAAAAAAGCCTACAGCACCTGGTATTCCCAGGCGGTCTCCCATCCAGGTACTAACTAGGCCCGACACTGCTCAGCTTCCGAGATCAGAGGAGATCGGGCGCATTCAGTGTGGTGTGGCCGTAGGCTCTGGGCCTAGTGAGTTTTGTACTTTTAAGCATCTAGTCGGCTAGACCTTGCAGTTTTGAAAGGCAATTGAGAAATGGCTCACTTCCTGAACTTGGAGCACAAAAAGGCCTACAGCACCTGGTATTCCAAGGCAGTCTCCCATCCAGGTACTAACTAGGCCTGACACTGCTTAACTTCCGAGATCAGACGAGATCGGGTGCATTCAGTGTGGTGTGGCCGTAGGCTCTAGGAATGCTAAGAATATTACTCTTATGCATTTGCATTTAGTAAGCTAAGCCATGCAGCCACTTGCAACATGATACCACGCTCATCGCTCGATCAGGCTCGATCAGGCGAGATATATAAGACTGGTGGGCCCATTCAGGACTCCTATGTCTGGTAGGATAACTTTAATTCATCCATCCTGTGTCTGTTGCAGGGAGGTGGAGAGAACAATCAACACAATAATGGTTTTCTTTCATGCCTCTTGAAGGACTCAATATTCTCTGTACTGCATTACATGTGAAAGTCGATTTATTACCCATGAACACACTACCTGTATGCTAATTCTATGTAAAAAGGTAGCTCCAGCCCTCATGATGTTGTCCAACATTTCCGCTATAAAATGGGATACAATTATTTTGGAAACATACCAAATTTGAAAAGTAATTGAGAAGTTGCGCAATTACTAATCATGGAGCACAAAATAGCCTACAGCACCTGGTATTGCCAGGCGGTCTCCCATCCAGGTACTAACTAGGCCTGACATTGCGTAGCTTCCGAGATCAGACGCATTCAGTGTGGTGTGGCCGTAGGCTCTGGGCTTAGTGAGTTTTGTACTTTTAAGCATCTAGTCGGCTAGACCTTGCAGTTTTGAAAGGCAATTGAGAAATGGCTCACTTCCTGAACTTGGAGCACAAAAAAGCCTGCAGCACCTGGTATTACCAGGCGGTCTCCCATCCAGGTACTAACTAGGCCCGACACTGCTTAACTTCCGAGATCGGGCGCATTCAGTGTGGTGTGGCCGTAGGCTCTGGGCCTAGTGAGTTTTGTACTTTTAAGCATCTAGTCGGCTAGACCTTGCAGTTTTGAAAGGCAATTGAGAAATGGCTCACTTCCTGAACTTGGAGCACAAAAAAGCCTACAGCACCTGGTATTCCCAGGCGGTCTCCCATCCAGGTACTAACTAGGCCCGACACTGCTTAGCTTCCGAGATCAGACGAGATCGGGCGCATTCAGTGTGGTGTGGCCGTAGGCTCTGGGCCTAGTGAGTTTTGTACTCTTAAGCATCTAGTCAGCTAGACCTTGCAGTTTTGAAAGGCAATTGAGAAATGGCTCACTTCCTGAACTTGGAGTACAAAAAAGCCTACAGCACCTGGTATTCCCAGGCGGTCTCCCATCCAGGTACTAACTAGGCCCAACACTGCTTAGCTTCCGAGATCAGACGAGATCAGGCGCATTCAGTGTGGTGTGGCCGTAGGTTCTGGTTCTAGTGAGTTTTGTACTTTTAAGCATCTAGTCGGCTAGACCTTGCAGTTTTGAAAAGCAATTGAGAAATGGCTCACTTCCTGAACTTGGAGCACAAAAAAGCCTACAGCACCTGGTATTCCCAGGCGGTCTCCCATCCAGGTACTAACTAGGACCGACACTGCTTAGCTTCCGAGATCAGACGAGATCGGGCGCATTCAGTGTGGTGTGGCCGTAGGCTCTGGGCCTAGTGAGTTTTGTACTTTTAAGCATCTAGTCGGCTAGACCTTGCAGTTTTGAAAGGCAATTGAGAAATGGCTCACTTCCTGAACTTGGAGCACAAAAAAGCCTACAGCACCCGGTATTCCCAGGCGGTCTCCCATCCAGGTACTAACTAGGCCTGACACTGCTTGGCTTCTGAGATCAGACGAGATCGGGCGCATTCAGTGTGGTGTGGCCGTAGGCTCTAGAAATGCTAAGAATATTACTCTTATGCATTTGCATTTAGTGAGCTAAGCCATGCAGCCACTTGCAACATGATACCACGCTCATCGCTCGATCAGCGCTCGATCAGGCGAGATATATAAGACTGGTGGGCCCATTCAGCACTCCTATGTCTGGTAGGATAACTTTAATCCATCCATCCTGTTTCTGTTGCAGGGAGGTGGAGAGAACAATCAACACAATAATGCCTTTCTTTCATGCCTCTTGAAGGACTCAATATTCTCTGTACTGCATTACATGTGAAAGTCGATTTATTACCCATGAACACACTACCTGTATGCTAATTCTATGTAAATAGGTAGCTCCAGCCCTCATGATGTTGTCCAACATTTCCGCTATAAAACGGGATACAATTATTTTGGAAACATACCAAATATGAAAAGTAATTGAGAAGTTGCGCAATTACTAATCATGGAGCACAAAATAACCTACAGCACCTGGTATTCCCAGGCGGTCTCCCATCCAGGTACTAACTAGGCCTGACACTGCTTAGCTTCCGAGATCAGACGAGATCGGGTGCATTCAGTGTGGTGTGGCCGTAGGCTCTGGGCCTAGTGAGTTTTGTATTTTAAGCATCTAGTCGGCTAGACCTTGCAGTTTTGAAAGGCAATTGAGAAATGGCTCACTTCCTGAACTTGGAGTACAAAAAAGCCTACAGCACCTGGTATTCCCAGGAGGTCTCCCATCCAGGTACTAACTAGGGCCGACCCTGCTTAGCTTCCGAGATCGGGCACATTTAGTGTGGTGTGGCCGTAGGCTCTGGGCCTACTGAGTTTTGTACTTTTAAGCATCTAGTCGGCTAGACCTTGCAGTTTTGAAAGGCAATTGAGAAATGGCTCACTTCCTGAACTTGGAGCACAAAAAAGCCTACAGCACCTGGTATTCCCAGGCGGTCCCCCATCCAGGTACTAACTAGGCCCGACACTGCTTAGCTTTCGAGATCAGAGGAGATCGGGCGCATTCAGTGTGGTGTGGCCGTAGGCTCTGGGCCTAGTGAGTTTTGTACTTTTAAGCATCTAGTCGGCTAGACCTTGCAGTTTTGAAAGGCAATTGAGAAATGGCTCACTTCCTGAACTTGGAGCACAAAAAGGCCTACAGCACCTGGTATTCCGAGGCGGTCTCCCATCCAGGTACTAACTAGGCCTGACACTGCTTAACTTCCGAGATCAGACGAGATCGGGTGCATTCAGTGTGGTGTGGCCGTAGGCTCTAGGAATGCTAAGAATATTACTCTTATGCATTTGCATTTAGTAAGCTAAGCCATGCAGCCACTTGCAACATGATACCACGCTCATCGCTCGATCAGGCTCGATCAGGCGAGATATATAAGACTGGTGGGCCCGTTCAGGACTCCTATGTCTGGTAGGATAACTTTAATTCATCCATCCTGTGTCTGTTGCAGGGAGGTGGAGAGAACAATCAACACAATAATGGTTTTCTTTCATGCCTCTTGAAGGACTCAATATTCTCTGTACTGCATTACATGTGAAAGTCGATTTATTACCCATGAACACACTACCTGTATGCTAATTCTATGTAAAAAGGTAGCTCCAGCCCTCATGATGTTGTCCAACATTTCCGCTATAAAATGGGATACAATTATTTTGGAAACATACCAAATTTGAAAAGTAATTGAGAAGTTGCGCAATTACTAATCATGGAGCACAAAATAGCCTACAGCACCTGGTATTGCCAGGCGGTCTCCCATCCAGGTACTAACTAGGCCTGACATTGCGTAGCTTCCGAGATCAGACGCATTCAGTGTGGTGTGGCCGTAGGCTCTGGGTTTAGTGAGTTTTGTACTTTTAAGCATCTAGTCGGCTAGACCTTGCAGTTTTGAAAGGCAATTGAGAAATGGCTCACTTCCTGAACTTGGAGCACAAAAAAGCCTACAGCACCTGGTATTACCAGGCGGTCTCCCATCCAGGTACTAACTAGGCCCGACACTGCTTAACTTATGAGATCGGGCGCATTCAGTGTGGTGTGGCCGTAGGCTCTGGGCCTAGTGAGTTTTGTACTTTTAAGCATCTAGTCGGCTAGACCTTGCAGTTTTGAAAGGCAATTGAGAAATGGCTCACTTCCTGAACTTGGAGCACAAAAAAGCCTACAGCACCTGGTATTCCCAGGCGGTCTCCCATCCAGGTACTAACTAGGCCCGACACTGCTTAGCTTCCGAGATCAGACGAGATCGGGCGCATTCAGTGCGGTGTGGCCGTAGGCTCTGGGCCTAGTGAGTTTTGTACTTTTAAGCATCTAGTCAGCTAGACCTTGCAGTTTTGAAAGGCAATTGAGAAATGGCTCACTTCCTGAACTTGGAGCACAAAAAAGCCTACAGCACCTGGTATTCCCAGGCGGTCTCCCATCCAGGTACTAACTAGGCCCGACACTGCTTAGTTTCCAAGATCGGGTGCATTCAGTGTGGTGTGGCCATAGGCTCTGGGCCTAGTGAGTTTTGTACTTTTAAGCATCTAGTCGGCTAGACCTTGCAGTTTTGAAAGGCAATTGAGAAATGGCTCACTTCCTGAACTTGGGGCACAAAAAAAGCCTACAGCACCTGGTATTCCCAGGCCGTCTCCCATACAGGTACTAACTAGGCCCGACACTGCTTAGCTTCCGAGATCAAACGAGATCGGGCGCATTCAGTGTGGTGTGGCTGTAGGCTCTGGGCCTAATGAGTTTTGTACTTTTAAGCATCTAGTCGGCTAGAACTTGCAGTTTTGAAAGGCAATTGAGAAATGGCTCACTTCCTGAACTTGGAGCACAAAAAAGCCTACAGCACCTGGTATTCCCAGGCGGTCTCCCATCCAGGTACTAACTAGGCCCGACACTGCTTAGCTTCCGAGATCAGACGAGATCAGGAGCATTCAGTGTGGTGTGGCCGTAGGCTCTGGGCCTAGTGAGTTTTGTACTTTTAAGCATCTAGTCAGCTAGACCTTGCAGTTTTGAAAGGCAATTGAGAAATAGCTCACTTCCTGAACTTGGAGCACAAAAAAGCCTACAGCACCTGGTATTCCCAGGCGGTCTCCCATCCAGGTACTAACTAGGCCCAACACTGCTGAGCTTCCGAGATCAGACGAGATCGGGCGCATTCAGTGTGGTGTGGCCGTAGGCTCTGGGCCTAGTGAGTTTTGTACTTTTAAGAATCTAGTCGGCTAGACCTTGCAGTTTTGAAAGGCAATTGAGAAAGGGCTCACTTCCTGTACTTGCAGTACAAAAAAGCCTACAGCACCTGGTATTCCCAGGAGGTCTCCCATTCAGGTACTAACTAGGCCCGACACTGCTTAGCTTCCGAGATCGGGCGCATTCAGTGTGGTGTGGCCGTAGGCTCTGGGCTTAGTGAGTTTTGTACTTTTAAGCATCTAGTCGGCTAGATCTTGCAGTTTTGAAAGGCAATTGAGAAATGGCTCACTTCCTGAACATGGAGCACAAAAAAGCCTACAGCACCTGGTATTCCCAGGCCTAGTTAGTACCAGGTGGTCTCCCATCCAGGTACTAACTAGACCTGACACTGCTTAGCTTCCGAGATCAGACGAGATCAGGCACATTCAGTGTGGTGTGGCTGTAGGCTCTGGGCCTAGTGAGTTTTGTACTTTTAAGCATCTAGTCAGCTAGACCTTGCAGTTTTGAAAGGCAATTGAGAAATGGCTCATTTCCTGAACTTGGAGCACAAAAAAGCCTACAGCACCTGGTATTCCCAGGCGGTCTCCCATCCAGGTACTAACTAGGCCCGACACTGCTTAGCTTCCGAGATCGGGTGCATTCAGTGTGGTGTGGCCGTAGGCTCTGGGCCTAGTGAGCTTTGTACTTTTAAGCATCTAGTCGGCTAGACCTTGCAGTTTTGAAAGGCAATTGAGAAATGGCTCACTTCCTGAACTTGGAGCACAAAAAAGCCTACAGCACCTGGTATTCCCAGGCGGTCTCCTATCCAGGCACTAACTAGGCCAGACACTGCTTAGCTTCCGAGATCAGGCGCATTCAGTGTGGTGTGGCCGTAGGCTCTGGGCCTAGTGAGTTTTGTACTTTTAAGCATCTAGTCAGCTAGACCTTGCAGTTTTGAAAGGCAATTGAGAAATAGCTCACTTCCTGAACTTGGAGCACAAAAAAGCCTACAGCACCTGGTATTCCCAGGCGGTCTCCCATCCAGGTACTAACTAGGCCCAACACTGCTTAGCTTCCGAGATCAGACGAGATCGGGCGCATTCAGTGTGGTGTGGCCGTAGGCTCTAGGCCTACTGAGTTTTGTACTTTTAAGCATCTAGTCGGCTAGACCTTGCAGTTTTGAAAGGCAATTGAGAAATGGCTCACTTCCTGAACTTGGAGTACAAAAAAGCCTACAGCATCTGGTATTCCCAGGCGGTCTCCCATCCAGGTACTAACTAGGCCCGACACTGCTTAGCTTCTGAGATCAGATGAGATCGGGCGCATTCAGTGTGGTGTGGCCGTAGGCTCTGGGCCTAGTGAGTTTTGTACTTTTAAGCATCTAGTCGGCTAGACCTTGCAGTTTTGAAAGGCAATTGAGAAATGGCTCACTTCCTGAACTTGGAGCACAAAAAAGCCTACAGCACCTGGTATTCCCAGGCGGTCTCCCATCCAGGTACTAACTAGGCCAGACACTGCTTAACTTCCGAGATCAGACGAGATCGGGTGCATTCAGTGTGGTGTGGCCGTAGGCTCTAGGAATGCTAAGAATATTACTCTTATGCATTTGCATTTAGTAAGATAAGCCATGCAGCCACTTGCAACATGATACCACGCTCATCGCTCGATCAGGCTCGATCAGGCGAGATATATAAGACTGGTGGGCCCATTCAGGACTCCTATGTCTGGTAGGATAACTTTAATTCATCCATCCTGTGTCTGTTGCAGGGAGGTGGAGAGAACAATCAACACAATAATGGTTTTCTTTCATGCCTCTTGAAGGACTCAATATTCTCTGTACTGCATTACATGTGAAAGTCGATTTATTACCCATGAACACACTACCTGTATGCTAATTCTATGTAAAAAGGTAGCTCCAGCCCTCATGATGTTGTCCAACATTTCCGCTATAAAACGGGATACAATTATTTTGGAAACATACCAAATTTGAAAAGTAATTGAGAAGTTGCGCAATTACTAATCATGGAGCACAAAATAGCCTACAGCACCTGGTATTGCCAGGAGGTCTCCCATCCAGGTACTAACTAGGCCTGACATTGCTTAGCTTCCGAGATCAGACGAGATTGGGCGCATTCAGTGTGGTGTGGCCGTAGGCTCTGGGCCTAGTGAGTTTTGTACTTTTAAGCATCTAGTCGGCTAGACCTTGCAGTTTTGAAAGGCAATTGAGAAATGGCTCACTTCCTGAACTTGGAGCACAAAAAAGCCTACAGCACCTGGTATTCCCAGGCGGTCTCCCATCCAGGTACTAACTAGGCCCAACACTGCTGAGCTTCCGAGATCAGACGAGATCGGGCGCATTCAGTGTGGTGTGGCCGTAGGCTCTGGGCCTAGTGAGTTTTGTACTTTTAAGAATCTAGTCGGCTAGACCTTGCAGTTTTGAAAGGCAATTGAGAAATGGCTCACTTCCTGTACTTGGAGTACAAAAAAAGCCTACAGCACCTGGTATTCCCAGGAGGTCTCCCATTCAGGTACTAACTAGGCCCGACACTGCTTAGCTTCCGAGATCGGGCGCATTCAGTGTGGTGTGGCCGTAGGCTCTGGGCTTAGTGAGTTTTGTACTTTTAAGCATCTAGTCGGCTAGATCTTGCAGTTTTGAAAGGCAATTGAGAAATGGCTCACTTCCTGAACATGGAGCACAAAAAAGCCTACAGCACCTGGTATTCCCAGGCCTAGTTAGTACCAGGTGGTCTCCCATCCAGGTACTAACTAGGCCTGACACTGCTTAGCTTCCGAGATCAGACGAGATCAGGCACATTCAGTGTGGTGTGGCCGTAGGCTCTGGGCCTAGTGAGTTTTGTACTTTTAAGCATCTAGTCAGCTAGACCTTGCAGTTTTGAAAGGCAATTGAGAAATGGCTCATTTCCTGAACTTGGAGCACAAAAAAGCCTACAGCACCTGGTATTCCCAGGCGGTCTCCCATCCAGGTACTAACTAGGCCCGACACTGCTTAGCTTCCGAGATCGGGTGCATTCAGTGTGGTGTGGCCGTAGGCTCTGGGCCTAGTGAGCTTTGTACTTTTAAGCATCTAGTCGGCTAGACCTTGCAGTTTTGAAAGGCAATTGAGAAATGGCTCACTTCCTGAACTTGGAGCACAAAAAAGCCTACAGCACCTGGTATTCCCAGGCGGTCTCCTATCCAGGCACTAACTAGGCCAGACACTGCTTAGCTTCCGAGATCAGGCGCATTCAGTGTGGTGTGGCCGTAGGCTCTGGGCCTAGTGAGTTTTGTACTTTTAAGCATCTAGTCGGCTAGAACTTGCAGTTTTGAAAGGCAATTGAGAAATGGCTCACTTCCTGAACTTGGAGCACAAAAAAGCCTACAGCACCTGGTATTCCCAGGCGGTCTCCCATCCAGGCACTAACTAGGCCTGACAGTGCTTAGCTTCCGAGATCAGGCGCATTCAGTGTGGTGTGGCTGTAGGCTCTGGGCCTAGTGAGTTTTGTACTTTTAAGCATCTAGTCAGCTAGACCTTGCTGTTTTGAAAGGCAATTGAGAAATAGCTCACTTCCTGAACTTGGAGCACAAAAAAGCCTACAGCACCTGGTATTCCCAGGCCGTCTCCCATCCAGGTACTAACTAGGCCGGACACTGCTTAGCTTCCGAGATCAGACGAGATCGGGCGCATTCAGTGTGGTGTGGCCGTAGGCTCTGGGCCTACTGAGTTTTGTACTTTTAAGCATCTAGTCGGCTAGACCTTGCAGTTTTGAAAGGCAATTGAGAAATGGCTCACTTCCTGAACTTGGAGTACAAAAAAGCCTACAGCATCTGGTATTCCCAGGCGGTCTCCCATCCAGGTACTAACTAGGCCCGACACTGCTTAGCTTCTGAGATCAGACGAGATCGGGCGCATTCAGTGTGGTGTGGCCGTAGGCTCTGGGCCTAGTGAGTTTTGTACTTTTAAGCATCTAGTCGGCTAGACCTTGCAGTTTTGAAAGGCAATTGAGAAATGGCTCACTTCCTGAACTTGGAGCACAAAAAAGCCTACAGCACCTGGTATTCCCAGGCGGTCTCCCATCCAGGTACTAACTAGGCCAGACACTGCTTAACTTCCGAGATCAGACGAGATCGGGTGCATTCAGTGTGGTGTGGCCGTAGGCTCTAGGAATGCTAAGAATATTACTCTTATGCATTTGCATTTAGTAAGATAAGCCATGCAGCCACTTGCAACATGATACCACGCTCATCGCTCGATCAGGCGAGATATATAAGACTGGTGGGCCCATTCAGGACTCCTATGTCTGGTAGGATAACTTTAATTCATCCATCCTGTGTCTGTTGCAGGGAGATGGAGAGAACAATCAACACAATAATGGTTTTCTTTCATGCCTCTTGAAGGACTCAATATTCTCTGTACTACATTACATGTGAAAGTCGATTTATTACCCATGAACACACTACCTGTATGCTAATTCTATGTAAAAAGGTAGCTCCAGCCCTCATGATGTTGTCCAACATTTCCGCTATAAAACGGGATACAATTATTTTGGAAACATACCAAATTTGAAAAGTAATTGAGAAGTTGCGCAATTACTAATCATGGAGCACAAAATAGCCTACAGCACCTGGTATTCCCAGGCGGTCTCCCATCCAGGTACTAACTAGGCCCGACACTGCTTAGCTTCCAAGATCAGGCGCATTCAGTGTGGTGTGGCCGTAGGCTCTGGGCCTAGTGAGTTTTGTACTTTTAAGCATCTAGTCGGCTAGACCTTGCAGTTTTGAAAGGCAATTGAGAAATGGCTCACTTCCTGAACTTGGAGCACAAAAAGGCCTACAGCACCTGGTATTCCGAGGCGGTCTCCCATCCAGGTACTAACTAGGCCTGACACTGCTTAACTTCCGAGATCAGACGAGATCGGGTGCATTCAGTGTGGTGTGGCCGTAGGCTCTAGGAATGCTAAGAATATTACTCTTATGCATTTGCATTTAGTAAGCTAAGCCATGCAGCCACTTGCAACATGATACCACGCTCATCGCTCGATCAGGCTCGATCAGGCGAGATATATAAGACTGGTGGGCCCATTCAGGACTCCTATGTCTGGTAGGATAACTTTAATTCATCCATCCTGTGTCTGTTGCAGGGAGGTGGAGAGAACAATCAACACAATAATGGTTTTCTTTCATGCCTCTTGAAGGACTCAATATTCTCTGTACTGCATTACATGTGAAAGTCGATTTATTACCCATGAACACACTACCTGTATGCTAATTCTATGTAAAAAGGTAGCTCCAGCCCTCATGATGTTGTCCAACATTTCCGCTATAAAATGGGATACAATTATTTTGGAAACATACCAAATTTGAAAAGTAATTGAGAAGTTGCGCAATTACTAATCATGGAGCACAAAATAGCCTCCAGCACCTGGTATTGCCAGGCGGTCTCCCATCCAGGTACTAACTAGGCCTGACATTGCGTAGCTTCCGAGATCAGACGCATTCAGTGTGGTGTGGCCGTAGGCTCTGGGCTTAGTGAGTTTTGTACTTTTAAGCATCTAGTCGGCTAGACCTTGCAGTTTTGAAAGGCAATTGAGAAATGGCTCACTTCCTGAACTTGGAGCACAAAAAAGCCTACAGCACCTGGTATTACCAGGCGGTCTCCCATCCAGGTACTAACTAGGCCCGACACTGCTTAACTTCCGAGATCGGGCGCATTCAGTGTGGTGTGGCCGTAGGCTCTGGGCCTAGTGAGTTTTGTACTTTTAAGCATCTAGTCGGCTAGACCTTGCAGTTTTGAAAGGAAATTGAGAAATGGCTCACTTCCTGAACTTGGAGCACAAAAAAGCCTACAGCACCTGGTATTCCCAGGCGGTCTCCCATCCAGGTACTAACTAGGCCCGACACTGCTTAGCTTCCGAGATCAGACGAGATCGGGTGCATTCAGTGTGGTGTGGCCGTAGGCTCTGGGCCTAGTGAGTTTTGTACTTTTAAGCATCTAGTCGGCTAGACCTTGCAGTTTTGAAAGGCAATTGAGAAATGGCTCACTTCCTGAACTTGGAGTACAAAAAAGCCTACAGCACCTGGTATTCCCAGGGGGTCTCCCATCCAGGTACTAACTAGGGCCGACACTGCTTAGCTTCCGAGATCGGGCGCATTTAGTGTGGTGTGGCCGTAGGCTCTGGGCCTACTGAGTTTTGTACTTTTAAGCATCTAGTCGGCTAGACCTTGCAGTTTTGAAAGGCAATTGAGAAATGGCTCACTTCCTGAACTTGGAGCACAAAAAAGCCTACAGCACCTGGTATTCCCAGGCGGTCTCCCATCCAGGTACTAACTAGGCCCGACACTGCTCAGCTTCCGAGATCAGAGGAGATCGGGCGCATTCAGTGTGGTGTGGCCGTAGGCTCTGGGCCTAGTGAGTTTTGTACTTTTAAGCATCTAGTCGGCTAGACCTTGCAGTTTTGAAAGGCAATTGAGAAATGGCTCACTTCCTGAACTTGGAGCACAAAAAGGCCTACAGCACCTGGTATTCCAAGGCAGTCTCCCATCCAGGTACTAACTAGGCCTGACACTGCTTAACTTCCGAGATCAGACGAGATCGGGTGCATTCAGTGTGGTGTGGCCGTAGGCTCTAGGAATGCTAAGAATATTACTCTTATGCATTTGCATTTAGTAAGCTAAGCCATGCAGCCACTTGCAACATGATACCACGCTCATCGCTCGATCAGGCTCGATCAGGCGAGATATATAAGACTGGTGGGCCCATTCAGGACTCCTATGTCTGGTAGGATAACTTTAATTCATCCATCCTGTGTCTGTTGCAGGGAGGTGGAGAGAACAATCAACACAATAATGGTTTTCTTTCATGCCTCTTGAAGGACTCAATATTCTCTGTACTGCATTACATGTGAAAGTCGATTTATTACCCATGAACACACTACCTGTATGCTAATTCTATGTAAAAAGGTAGCTCCAGCCCTCATGATGTTGTCCAACATTTCCGCTATAAAATGGGATACAATTATTTTGGAAACATACCAAATTTGAAAAGTAATTGAGAAGTTGCGCAATTACTAATCATGGAGCACAAAATAGCCTACAGCACCTGGTATTGCCAGGCGGTCTCCCATCCAGGTACTAACTAGGCCTGACATTGCGTAGCTTCCGAGATCAGACGCATTCAGTGTGGTGTGGCCGTAGGCTCTGGGCTTAGTGAGTTTTGTACTTTTAAGCATCTAGTCGGCTAGACCTTGCAGTTTTGAAAGGCAATTGAGAAATGGCTCACTTCCTGAACTTGGAGCACAAAAAAGCCTGCAGCACCTGGTATTACCAGGCGGTCTCCCATCCAGGTACTAACTAGACCCGACACTGCTTAACTTCCGAGATCGGGCGCATTCAGTGTGGTGTGGCCGTAGGCTCTGGGCCTAGTGAGTTTTGTACTTTTAAGCATCTAGTCGGCTAGACCTTGCAGTTTTGAAAGGCAATTGAGAAATGGCTCACTTCCTGAACTTGGAGCACAAAAAAGCCTACAGCACCTGGTATTCCCAGGCGGTCTCCCATCCAGGTACTAACTAGGCCCGACACTGCTTAGCTTCCGAGATCAGACGAGATCGGGCGCATTCAGTGTGGTGTGGCCGTAGGCTCTGGGCCTAGTGAGTTTTGTACTCTTAAGCATCTAGTCAGCTAGACCTTGCAGTTTTGAAAGGCAATTGAGAAATGGCTCACTTCCTGAACTTGGAGTACAAAAAAGCCTACAGCACCTGGTATTCCCAGGCGGTCTCCCATCCAGGTACTAACTAGGCCCAACACTGCTTAGCTTCCGAGATCAGACGAGATCAGGCGCATTCAGTGTGGTGTGGCCGTAGGTTCTGGTTCTAGTGAGTTTTGTACTTTTAAGCATCTAGTCGGCTAGACCTTGCAGTTTTGAAAAGCAATTGAGAAATGGCTCACTTCCTGAACTTGGAGCACAAAAAAGCCTACAGCACCTGGTATTCCCAGGCGGTCTCCCATCCAGGTACTAACTAGGACCGACACTGCTTAGCTTCCGAGATCAGACGAGATCGGGCGCATTCAGTGTGGTGTGGCCGTAGGCTCTGGGCCTAGTGAGTTTTGTACTTTTAAGCATCTAGTCGGCTAGACCTTGCAGTTTTGAAAGGCAATTGAGAAATGGCTCACTTCCTGAACTTGGAGCACAAAAAAGCCTACAGCACCCGGTATTCCCAGGCGGTCTCCCATCCAGGTACTAACTAGGCCTGACACTGCTTGGCTTCTGAGATCAGACGAGATCGGGCGCATTCAGTGTGGTGTGGCCGTAGGCTCTAGAAATGCTAAGAATATTACTCTTATGCATTTGCATTTAGTGAGCTAAGCCATGCAGCCACTTGCAACATGATACCACGCTCATCGCTCGATCAGCGCTCGATCAGGCGAGATATATAAGACTGGTGGGCCCATTCAGCACTCCTATGTCTGGTAGGATAACTTTAATCCATCCATCCTGTTTCTGTTGCAGGGAGGTGGAGAGAACAATCAACACAATAATGCCTTTCTTTCATGCCTCTTGAAGGACTCAATATTCTCTGTACTGCATTACATGTGAAAGTCGATTTATTACCCATGAACACACTACCTGTATGCTAATTCTATGTAAATAGGTAGCTCCAGCCCTCATGATGTTGTCCAACATTTCCGCTATAAAACGGGATACAATTATTTTGGAAACATACCAAATATGAAAAGTAATTGAGAAGTTGCGCAATTACTAATCATGGAGCACAAAATAACCTACAGCACCTGGTATTCCCAGGCGGTCTCCCATCCAGGTACTAACTAGGCCTGACACTGCTTAGCTTCCGAGATCAGACGAGATCGGGTGCATTCAGTGTGGTGTGGCCGTAGGCTCTGGGCCTAGTGAGTTTTGTATTTTAAGCATCTAGTCGGCTAGACCTTGCAGTTTTGAAAGGCAATTGAGAAATGGCTCACTTCCTGAACTTGGAGTACAAAAAAGCCTACAGCACCTGGTATTCCCAGGAGGTCTCCCATCCAGGTACTAACTAGGGCCGACCCTGCTTAGTTTCCGAGATCGGGCACATTTAGTGTGGTGTGGCCGTAGGCTCTGGGCCTACTGAGTTTTGTACTTTTAAGCATCTAGTCGGCTAGACCTTGCAGTTTTGAAAGGCAATTGAGAAATGGCTCACTTCCTGAACTTGGAGCACAAAAAAGCCTACAGCACCTGGTATTCCCAGGCGGTCTCCCATCCAGGTACTAACTAGGCCCGACACTGCTTAGCTTTCGAGATCAGAGGAGATCGGGCGCATTCAGTGTGGTGTGGCCGTAGGCTCTGGGCCTAGTGAGTTTTGTACTTTTAAGCATCTAGTCGGCTAGACCTTGCAGTTTTGAAAGGCAATTGAGAAATGGCTCACTTCCTGAACTTGGAGCACAAAAAGGCCTACAGCACCTGGTATTCCGAGGCGGTCTCCCATCCAGGTACTAACTAGGCCTGACACTGCTTAACTTCCGAGATCAGACGAGATCGGGTGCATTCAGTGTGGTGTGGCCGTAGGCTCTAGGAATGCTAAGAATATTACTCTTATGCATTTGCATTTAGTAAGCTAAGCCATGCAGCCACTTGCAACATGATACCACGCTCATCGCTCGATCAGGCTCGATCAGGCGAGATATATAAGACTGGTGGGCCCGTTCAGGACTCCTATGTCTGGTAGGATAACTTTAATTCATCCATCCTGTGTCTGTTGCAGGGAGGTGGAGAGAACAATCAACACAATAATGGTTTTCTTTCATGCCTCTTGAAGGACTCAATATTCTCTGTACTGCATTACATGTGAAAGTCGATTTATTACCCATGAACACACTACCTGTATGCTAATTCTATGTAAAAAGGTAGCTCCAGCCCTCATGATGTTGTCCAACATTTCCGCTATAAAATGGGATACAATTATTTTGGAAACATACCAAATTTGAAAAGTAATTGAGAAGTTGCGCAATTACTAATCATGGAGCACAAAATAGCCTACAGCACCTGGTATTGCCAGGCGGTCTCCCATCCAGGTACTAACTAGGCCTGACATTGCGTAGCTTCCGAGATCAGACGCATTCAGTGTGGTGTGGCCGTAGGCTCTGGGTTTAGTGAGTTTTGTACTTTTAAGCATCTAGTCGGCTAGACCTTGCAGTTTTGAAAGGCAATTGAGAAATGGCTCACTTCCTGAACTTGGAGCACAAAAAAGCCTACAGCACCTGGTATTACCAGGCGGTCTCCCATCCAGGTACTAACTAGGCCCGACACTGCTTAACTTATGAGATCAGGCGCATTCAGTGTGGTGTGGCCGTAGGCTCTGGGCCTAGTGAGTTTTGTACTTTTAAGCATCTAGTCGGCTAGACCTTGCAGTTTTGAAAGGCAATTGAGAAATGGCTCACTTCCTGAACTTGGAGCACAAAAAAGCCTACAGCACCTGGTATTCCCAGGCGGTCTCCCATCCAGGTACTAACTAGGCCCGACACTGCTTAGCTTCCGAGATCAGACGAGATCGGGCGCATTCAGTGCGGTGTGGCCGTAGGCTCTGGGCCTAGTGAGTTTTGTACTTTTAAGCATCTAGTCAGCTAGACCTTGCAGTTTTGAAAGGCAATTGAGAAATGGCTCACTTCCTGAACTTGGAGCACAAAAAAGCCTACAGCACCTGGTATTCCCAGGCGGTCTCCCATCCAGGTACTAACTAGGCCCGACACTGCTTAGTTTCCAAGATCGGGTGCATTCAGTGTGGTGTGGCCATAGGCTCTGGGCCTAGTGAGTTTTGTACTTTTAAGCATCTAGTCGGCTAGACCTTGCAGTTTTGAAAGGCAATTGAGAAATGGCTCACTTCCTGAACTTGGGGCACAAAAAAAGCCTACAGCACCTGGTATTCCCAGGCCGTCTCCCATACAGGTACTAACTAGGCCCGACACTGCTTAGCTTCCGAGATCAAACGAGATCGGGCGCATTCAGTGTGGTGTGGCTGTAGGCTCTGGGCCTAATGAGTTTTGTACTTTTAAGCATCTAGTCGGCTAGAACTTGCAGTTTTGAAAGGCAATTGAGAAATGGCTCACTTCCTGAACTTGGAGCACAAAAAAGCCTACAGCACCTGGTATTCCCAGGCGGTCTCCCATCCAGGTACTAACTAGGCCCGACACTGCTTAGCTTCCGAGATCAGACGAGATCAGGAGCATTCAGTGTGGTGTGGCCGTAGGCTCTGGGCCTAGTGAGTTTTGTACTTTTAAGCATCTAGTCAGCTAGACCTTGCAGTTTTGAAAGGCAATTGAGAAATAGCTCACTTCCTGAACTTGGAGCACAAAAAAGCCTACAGCACCTGGTATTCCCAGGCGGTCTCCCATCCAGGTACTAACTAGGCCCAACACTGCTGAGCTTCCGAGATCAGACGAGATCGGGCGCATTCAGTGTGGTGTGGCCGTAGGCTCTGGGCCTAGTGAGTTTTGTACTTTTAAGAATCTAGTCGGCTAGACCTTGCAGTTTTGAAAGGCAATTGAGAAATGGCTCACTTCCTGTACTTGGAGTACAAAAAAGCCTACAGCACCTGGTATTCCCAGGAGGTCTCCCATTCAGGTACTAACTAGGCCCGACACTGCTTAGCTTCCGAGATCGGGCGCATTCAGTGTGGTGTGGCCGTAGGCTCTGGGCTTAGTGAGTTTTGTACTTTTAAGCATCTAGTCGGCTAGATCTTGCAGTTTTGAAAGGCAATTGAGAAATGGCTCACTTCCTGAACATGGAGCACAAAAAAGCCTACAGCACCTGGTATTCCCAGGCCTAGTTAGTACCAGGTGGTCTCCCATCCAGGTACTAACTAGGCCTGACACTGCTTAGCTTCCGAGATCAGACGAGATCAGGCACATTCAGTGTGGTGTGGCCGTAGGCTCTGGGCCTAGTGAGTTTTGTACTTTTAAGCATCTAGTCAGCTAGACCTTGCAGTTTTGAAAGGCAATTGAGAAATGGCTCATTTCCTGAACTTGGAGCACAAAAAAGCCTACAGCACCTGGTATTCCCAGGCGGTCTCCCATCCAGGTACTAACTAGGCCCGACACTGCTTAGCTTCCGAGATCGGGTGCATTCAGTGTGGTGTGGCCGTAGGCTCTGGGCCTAGTGAGCTTTGTACTTTTAAGCATCTAGTCGGCTAGACCTTGCAGTTTTGAAAGGCAATTGAGAAATGGCTCACTTCCTGAACTTGGAGCACAAAAAAGCCTACAGCACCTGGTATTCCCAGGCGGTCTCCTATCCAGGCACTAACTAGGCCAGACACTGCTTAGCTTCCGAGATCAGGCGCATTCAGTGTGGTGTGGCCGTAGGCTCTGGGCCTAGTGAGTTTTGTACTTTTAAGCATCTAGTCAGCTAGACCTTGCAGTTTTGAAAGGCAATTGAGAAATAGCTCACTTCCTGAACTTGGAGCACAAAAAAGCCTACAGCACCTGGTATTCCCAGGCGGTCTCCCATCCAGGTACTAACTAGGCCCAACACTGCTTAGCTTCCGAGATCAGACGAGATCGGGCGCATTCAGTGTGGTGTGGCCGTAGGCTCTAGGCCTACTGAGTTTTGTACTTTTAAGCATCTAGTCGGCTAGACCTTGCAGTTTTGAAAGGCAATTGAGAAATGGCTCACTTCCTGAACTTGGAGTACAAAAAAGCCTACAGCATCTGGTATTCCCAGGCGGTCTCCCATCCAGGTACTAACTAGGCCCGACACTGCTTAGCTTCTGAGATCAGATGAGATCGGGCGCATTCAGTGTGGTGTGGCCGTAGGCTCTGGGCCTAGTGAGTTTTGTACTTTTAAGCATCTAGTCGGCTAGACCTTGCAGTTTTGAAAGGCAATTGAGAAATGGCTCACTTCCTGAACTTGGAGCACAAAAAAGCCTACAGCACCTGGTATTCCCAGGCGGTCTCCCATCCAGGTACTAACTAGGCCAGACACTGCTTAACTTCCGAGATCAGACGAGATCGGGTGCATTCAGTGTGGTGTGGCCATAGGCTCTAGGAATGCTAAGAATATTACTCTTATGCATTTGCATTTAGTAAGCTAAGCCATGCAGCCACTTGCAACATGATACCACGCTCATCGCTCGATCAGGCGAGATATATAAGACTGGTGGGCCCATTCAGGACTCCTATGTCTGGTAGGATAACTTTAATTCATCCATCCTGTGTCTGTTGCAGGGAGGTGGAGAGAACAATCAACACAATAATGGTTTTCTTTCATGCCTCTTGAAGGACTCAATATTCTCTGTACTGCATTACATGTGAAAGTCGATTTATTACCCATGAACACACTACCTGTATGCTAATTCTATGTAAAAAGGTAGCTCCAGCCCTCATGATGTTGTCCAACATTTCCGCTATAAAACGGGATACAATTATTTTGGAAACATACCAAATTTGAAAAGTAATTGAGAAGTTGCGCAATTACTAATCATGGAGCACAAAATAGCCTACAGCACCTGGTATTGCCAGGAGGTCTCCCATCCAGGTACTAACTAGGCCTGACATTGCTTAGCTTCCGAGATCAGACGAGATTGGGCGCATTCAGTGTGGTGTGGCCGTAGGCTCTGGGCCTAGTGAGTTTTGTACTTTTAAGCATCTAGTCGGCTAGACCTTGCAGTTTTGAAAGGCAATTGAGAAATGGCTCACTTCCTGAACTTGGAGCACAAAAAAGCCTACAGCACCTGGTATTCCCAGGCGGTCTCCCATCCAGGTACTAACTAGGCCCGACACTGCTTAACTTCCGAGATCGGGCGCATTCAGTGTGGTGTGGCCGTAGGCTCTGGGCCTACTGAGTTTTTTACTTTTAAGCATCTAGTCGGCTAGACCTTGCAGTTTTGAAAGGCAATTGAGAAATGGCTCACTTCCTGAACTTGGAGCACTAAAAAGCCTACAGCACCTGGTATTCCCAGGCGGTCTCCCATCCAGGTACTAATTAGGCCCGACACTGCTTAGCTTCTGAGATCAGACGAGATCAGGCGTATTCAGTGTGGTGTGGCCGTAGGCTCTGGGCCTAGTGAGTTTTGTACTTTTAAGCATCTTGTCAGCTAGACCTTGCAGTTTTGAAAGGCAATTGAGAAATGGCTCACTTCCTGAACTTGGAGTACAAAAAAGCCTACAGCACCTGGTATTCCCAGGCGGTTTCCCATCCAGGTACCAACTAGGCCTGACACTGCTTAGCTTCCAAAATCAGACGAGATCGGGCGCATTCAGTGTGGTGTGGCCGTAGGCTCTGGGCCTAGTGAGTTTTGTACTTTTAAGCATCTAGTCAGCTAGACCTTGTAGTTTTGAAAGGCAATTGAGAAATGGCTCACTTCCTGAACTTGGAGCACAAAAAAGCCTACAGCACCTGGTATTCCCATGCGGTCTCCCATCCAGGTACTAACTAGGCCCGACACTGCTTAGCTTCCAAGATCAGACGAGATCGGGCGCATTCAGTGTGGTGTGGCCGTAGGCTCTGGGCCTAGTGAGTTTTGTACTTTTAAGCATCTAGTCAGCTAGACCTTGCAATTTTGAAAGGCAATTGAGAAATGGCTCACTTCCTGAACTTGGAGTACAAAAAAGCCTACAGCACCTGGTATTCCCAGGCGGTCTCCCATCCAGGTACTAACTAGGCCTGACACTGCTTAGCTTCCGAGATCAGATGAGATGGGGCGCATTCAGTGTGGTGTGGCCGTAGGCTCTGGGCCTAGTGAGTTTTGTACTTTTAAGCATCTAGTCGGCTAGACCTTGCAGTTTTGAAAGGCAATTGAGAAATGGCTCACTTCCTGAACTTGGAGCACAAAAATGCCTACAGCACCTGGTATTCCCAGGCCGTCTCCCATCCAGGTACTAACTAGGCCTGACACTGCTTAGCTTCCGAGATCGGGCCCATTCAGTGTGGTGTGGGCATAGGCTCTGGGCCTAGTGAGTTTTGTACTTTTAAGCATCTAGTCGGCTAGACCTTGCAGTTTTGAAAGGCAATAGAGAAATGGCTCACTTCCTGAACTTGGAGCACAAAAAAGCCTACAGCACCTGGTATTCCCAGGCAGTCTCCCATCCACGTACTAACTAGGCCCGACACTGCTTAGCTTCCGAGATCAGATGCATTCAGTGTGGTGTGGCCGTAGGCTCTGGGCCTAGTGAGTTTTGTACTTTTAAGCATCTAGTCAGCTAGACCTTGCAGTTTTGAAAGGCAATTGAGAAATGGCTCACTTCCTGAACTTGGAGCACAAAAAAGCCTACAGCACCTGGTATTCCCAGGCCGTCTCCCATCGAGGTACTAACTAGGACCGACACTGCTTAACCTCCGAGATCAGATGAGATCGGGCGCATTCAGTGTGGTGTGGCCGTAGGCTCTGGGCCTAGTGAGTTTTATACTTTTAAGCATCTAGTCGGCTAGACCTTGCAGTTTTGAAAGGCAATTGAGAAATGGCTCACTTCCTGAACTTGGAGTACAAAAAAGCCTACAGCACCTGGTATTCCCAGGCGGTCTCCCATCCAGGTACTAACGAGAACCGACACTGCTTAGCTTCCGAGATCAGGCGCATTCAGTGTGGTGTGGCCGTAGGCCTAGTGAGTTTTGTACTTTTAAGCATCTAGTCGGCTAGACCTTGCAGTTTTGAAAGGCAATTGAGAAATGGCTCACTTCCTGAACTTGGAGCACAAAAAAGCCTACAGCACCCGGTATTCGAAGGCAGTCTCCCATCCAGGTACAAACTAAGCCTGACACTGCTTAGCTTCTGAGATCAGACAAGATCGGGCGCATTCAGTGTGGTGTGGCCGTAGGCTCTAGAAATGCTAAGAATATTACTCTTATGCATTTGCATTTAGTGAGCTAAGCCATGCAGCCACTTGCAACATGATCCCACGCTCATCGCTCGATCAGCGCTCGATCAGGCGAGATATATAAGACTGGTGGGCCCATTCAGGACTCCTATGTCTGGTAGGATAACTTTAATCCATCCATCCTGTTTCTGTTGCAGGGAGGTGGAGAGAACAATCAACACAATAATGGCTTTCTTTCATGCCTCTTGAAGGACTCAATATTCTCTGTACTGCATTACATGTGAAAGTCGATTTATTACCCATGAACACACTACCTGTATGCTAATTCTATGTAAATAGGTAGCTCCAGCCCTCATGATGTTGTCCAACATTTCCGCTATAAAACGGGATACAATTATTTTGGAAACATACCAAATTTGAAAAGTAATTGAGAAGTTGCGCAATTACTAATCATGGAGCACAAAATAACCTACAGCACCTGGTATTCCCAGGCGGTCTCCCATCCAGGTACTAACTAGGCCCGACACTGCTTAGCTTCCGAGATCAGACGAATTCAGTGTGGTGTGGCTGTAGGCTCTGGGCCTAGTGAGTGTTGTACTTTTAAGCATCTAGTCGGCTAGACCTTGCAGTTTTGAAAGGCAATTGAGAACTGGCTCACTTCCTGAACTTGGAGCACAAAAAATCCTACAGCACCTGGTATTCCCAGGCGGTCTCCCATCCAGGTACTAACTAGGCCCGACACTGCTTAGCTTCCGAGATCAGGCGCATTCAGTGTGGTGTGGCCTTAGGCTCTGGGCCTAGTGAGTTTTGTACTTTTAAGCATCTAGTCGGCTAGACCTTGCAG